>NW_010359252.1:0-7642 GCF_000414095.1 Morus notabilis | reverse complement strand
ATATATATATATATATAAACATATAAACCTTTATTTGACAATTTTTTCTCTTTTTCTTCTTTTTTTTTTTCCTTATATGCTTTTTGATTATTTCTTAAGTGTTATATGCTCCTAGGCATTTTAACCTTTTTACAACATACTTTTTTTATATATATATAAACATATAAACCTTTATTTGACAATTTTTTCTCTTTTTCTTCTTTTTTTTTTTCCTTATATGCTTTTTGATTATTTCTTAAGTGTTATATGCTCCTAGGCATTTTAACCTTTTTACAACATACTTTTTTTTAAATACTTTTTCACTTAATTTTGTTTGTGTTAAAAAATTTATTTATTTATTATTTTTCCCAAAAGCTCTTCAAAACACTTTTTTCCCACTTTTAATCTCTAATCTCTACCACACAAAAGAGACAGTCAAAGTTTTTCCTTCTTGCACCAAAGAGGCCAACATATGGCCTCGCCTCTTTTTTTCTTTTTCTTTTTATAAACTTATATTCATTTTCTTTTTTCTTTTTTTTTTTTTTTTGCTTTTTATTTTTTTTCCTATTAGCTTTTTGGTTTTTTCTCAAGTGTTCTACACTCCTAGACATTTAACTTTTTTACAAATGTAGCCAAAACGCTTTTTTATAGGACTGTTATATAGTAGCTCCTCATCTTATCTCTTTTTTTTTTTTCTTTTTTTTAATGTTTTTTATTCCTTTTTTTTTTTTTTTTTTTTTTGGTTTTTTTTTTTTTTTTTTTTTTTTTTTACATTTTAATTTTTTTTTGTGTTCAATCACCTCTCTGAACCTCAGGCATCAATCTATGTAAATTAGTTTATTAACTATTGTTGCAGAAAAAAATATAAAATAAATAAAACAAAATAAAAAAACAAAACAAAAACAAAAACAAAATCAAAGCTCCGATTTTCCATTCCAACTACCAAGCTCCGATAGAAGCAAGAGACGAAAATAGTAGTGAAGCTGGTATGAAGAGGATAGTAGCATAGCTAGTTGGATTTTCTGGTGATGCGACAAATATTCAAATTCTAAAAGTCTGAGATTGTCACTCTAAATTCTTAGATCATGCATATAATGTGAAGAATATGTAAAATATATGATCTAAAGATTATAGTCTAAATATTAAGATCCGAAATCAATGGAACAAAGTTAGACGCTTTATTCATGTTAAGATTGTTATGAGTGCGTTTGGAATTAGTTCCAAAACGTTTTTATTTTTTGTATGAAAATGAAAACGAAAACGTTTTTATTTTCATTTTGGAATCATTTCTAAAAATGCATTTGATAATTTTATTCCGATATTATTTTCAATTTTAAAAAAATTAAAATTGTGTTTGGTAGTTTAATTTTTAAAAACATGTAATAATTATTAAACTAATAATATATTAAATAAATATATTAAATAAACATATCAACCCATTTCCTTACCTCATCAATCAACCCAAAAACGGGGCCTACAACAAGAAAAAATGAAAACCCATTTCTAGATGAGGAGGGGGTGGTTAGGGGCAGTGAGGTCAAGGCAGGAGAAGAGGGGGAAAATGCGGAGACGAGTGGGGGGGCAGAGGAATTTGAGTTGACTTTTTGATTGAGATTCGATTACAGCTTAGAATTGGAAGAAGAAGAAGAGCAAGTTGCGACTTGGGGCTTATATTACGATTACAGCTTGGGTGTGGAGGTGGGGGGTGTAGTCGGAGAAGAATGGTCCATCGGGGAAAGAAAATGAAAATGGAAAACTGAAAACGATATTCAATCGTTTTCAGTTTTGCTAAGTTTTTAAGAATAAAGTAAAAAACGTTTTCATTTTCTGTTTTTCAAGAAATGCTGCCAAACGGCTCCCTCAGAGCATTTTCATTTTTTGGTTCTTGGAAAACGCGAAAAACGAAAACAAAAACGGAACCAAACAGGCCCTATGTTTTTTACTTCTTAATGGAGACGGCTTATCTTGACTGTCGGATGTGGGACTGTTTCCCTGCAAAATCCCAATCCCGATCGAGGTTGGACCAATTGGCCCCCCAACCAGCTAAACGTAAGGTGTGCTTCCCATAAATTTGATATCATTTAACTGCTTGGTCTCTTGTTCTGGCATCAAGAGCATGTTCACTTTGGCCACTTGGCAACGCATCTTTTACCTCTTCACTAGTCTTGTTAGTAGCAACCTTTTCTACATCAGGTAGACTCCTTAAAACCTGTTTAACCCCAAAACAACATCATTGATAGTAATAGGAGTAGCAGCCCTCACATCATTGAAAGGAATTGAGAGCACTAACTACCTCATATAGATACCGCGAGACAAAAGCATCGGTGGCAGCATACTGTAGCTGGTCCTTGGTTAAAACATCGGCTTCCCAATTTCCAAGTTGAATTCTTTTGGGCTTAGGAAGCTGTATCATTTTGAAAATCTCAGTAAAAATTCCTACAGAAGAAATCTTTTACTAGGATAACTCAAACGGTATTTTTTTTTTTTTAAATAATAAAGCTACTCTGTGACTAAAAGGAAAGAAAAAAGAGAAAAAAATGGACCCAGAGTAACACTTAAAAGGAGAAAGTGAGAGTGTAAATACTATAAACTACATTCAACAAAGTAATGTAATGCCTACTGGATACTATATATTCAGCTCTGCCTCAACTTCCATAGCAAGAACATAAGTATAGAACCTATTGCCAGTTCAAATGCATGATGAGGAATTAATTACATCAAAGTGAGTTAAGATGAAACCTATTGAAGGAATCGGAGCAGGAGCCTCTGAGAAAATTTGTTATGACGGGCGTGGGTTCAAGCTAAGAGGTAGTATCATTATGAGCACTATTAACCAACCCCATTGGCGTGGTTGTTTTAATGAGTTTCCAAAAAGTAGAAACTAGCGGACTACAAAATTGCAAAGAACATTATTGTAAGAAAAAAAAATACCAAAAACAAAATAATACCTGTTTGGAGATAAGGTTCTCAGTAAGAGAGGCAAGACTCCAGTACTTTTGAGAGTCTCCACCAAGCTTCTGATTAGCCAGGTAGGAAAGATCCTCCACTGCTTTCACAGATACATTATAATCTTTGAAAACCTTAACAGCATCGTTGCAAATGCCGATTCCAACCTGGACATGTATAAATTGCTATGTTACACTACTAATGTATACTTATAAAAACAATCTCATAACTATGAGGCAAAGGCCGTGACTTTTGTAACGTAGATTACTTACCTTCAAAAGCATAGAATTCTCAAGAAGTAACTGCAGACTTTTGGGTATTCCAGAATGAATAATGTGCATTACATGACAATGGCCAGTGTCTACACAGATCTGCATAACCGCAGCCTTCCCAGGTGAAGCACCTGCAATTTTCAGACAGATTTCCAAGATAATCTGTTATCACAAGCTAATAGATGTATAACAAATATAACTGAAAATCTAACTTGCTCGAGTGGTACAGTATGCCTTTAATAGTATGCTACAAGAAAGTAGAAGAGACTCAACAAACCTTTTCTAAATGAGGCTCTCCACTCGATATCAAACCCAATTGCAGCTTGACTCCCTTCGCTTTTCTTTGCTTCAATAGTCTTCAGAAGCTGCATGGCAGCTCTCTCCACCTCAACTGCTGTCCTGCTATACGTAATCCGACCTCTGAACGTCATCTCAGGATATCTCATCTTTGATTTTGCTGCTTCAGGGAAAAAAAAAAGATTGATATAATATGAACTCTTTCTAAAACAATCTTAAGATGGTGCTCAAAACTATTTAAATAAAAAAAAAGAGCTAAAATCAAGTACATTACCGAATCGCCATAATTCTGAAATTTTCCTAGAAGTGGTGAACAAAGCCACAATTCCCCTATTCACCCTTGATTTCTGATGTTTCATACAAGACAATGGGAAAGGGAAAGCCAGGAATGCTGCCCTTTCCTATCTATCTGCTTTGAGAAAAGAGAGTGTGAATCTTAGTTCCCCTTGGTATCTTTTTGCAGTTAATCAGTATTGACACTGAATTTACTTATATTCACTTACTAAGCTGATGATCATTTAATTATGCACTAGAATTTTAGTTATAAAATGGATAAAGATTCTAAAGATAAATGAAGAGAGAAATATTTTTTATTCTCATTCTTCTCTGAATGCATCGTCCAAATATATAGTAGAGAAAACCACATAATTAGGTTCATCAACTCCTTAAAACTAGGACACAAAATCAGGAAATAGTCTAATCCTACCTACTGAGATTCACATATAGGTTGTCCTTATCTCTTTATTTTTGGAAATAAAATAATAACAGATACAATCACAATAAAAGGAAAATTATATCCGAGATTTCCTAGGACTTGAACTTCTGGAATTCCACACTCCCTCAAGCAGGAGAGTATATGTCGATCATTCCCAGCTTGGACATGAGAGTTTCAAATTGAGTTCTAGGCAGAGCTTTTGTGAGAATATCTGCAGTTTGTAGGCTCATACGAATGTAGACCATCTTGATAATCCCTTCTTCAATCTTTTCCTTGATAAAGTGTCGATCAATCGCAACATGTTTGGTTCTATCATGATGAACCGGGTTCTTTGCAATGCTGATGGCAGCTTGGTTATCACATAGCATTTTTATTGTGCTCTCGGTCGGAATCCCAAGTTCTTCTAGGAGTTTTTTGAGCCACATACCTTTGCATATTCCATGTGCAATAACTCTAAATTCAGCTTCGGCACTACTTCGAGCAACCACAGATTGCTTCTTGCTTCTCCAAGTGACCAAGTGGAACAATAGCCTGAAGTGGATCTTTGATCTGTTATGGATCCTGCCCAATCAGCATCAGAAAAAATCTCTACGCTCCGACTTGTCCCTTTATTGTGATCCTGTTGGCCGTTCATGCTGTGATTGCAAATCCAATCACCATCACCAGCTCCGAACAGGTCTACTCTTTGTCTTGAGTTCTGCAGCTGGTGTTTGATCTTGTGCCGTCAGTTTCTATCAAAGATGCTTCGATCAGCTGCTGCATTGTCATTTTGTTTGGTGGCTCAAATAAGTATCACTCATTCCTCCTTAAATGTTACCCGCCTACCCACTCATTCATGGATTATTGACTTCGGGGCACAGATCACGTGACGAGCCACTCTAATTACTTTATCTCGTACACTCCTTGTTCGGGTAGACAAAAAGTAAAAATAGCATATGGCTCATTATCATCGGTTGCAGGAAAAGTGTGTATTCCTATCTCAAAAAATCTCTCTAGACTTTGTCTTACATGTTCCTAATCTTTCTTGTAATCTCCTTTCACTCCACAAAATTACCAAGGACCTCAATTGTGTTGCCTTGTTTTTTCCAGATCATTGTGAATTTCAGGACTCACGCTCAAGAAAGGTAATTGACATTGGAAAGGAGTTTGAAGGGCTTTACTACTTCGAGAGTGAATCTATTGGTTTAGGTAATCTGTCACATACACACTTAAGCTCTTCCATTAATTCCAATCAAGAAATTGAACTTTGGCACAAAAGGTTAGATCATCCAAATTTTCCATACTTGAAAAGAGTGTTTCCTGCCTTGTTCAAAAATAAAAATGTTCATAGTTTCCAATGCGAGGTTTGCCAATTATCCAAACACCATCGAGCCCATTTTCCTGTACAACTGCACAAAGAGTTGCAATCTTTTTCTCTCATCCATAGTGACATCTGGGGACCATCACATGTCGATAACGTATCAGGGGCTAGGTGGTTCATCACCTTCATTGATGATCATACTCGTGTAAGTTGGGTCTATTTACTCAAACATAAATCTGAAGCAGCAAACATTGTTCAAAATTTCCATCAACTAATTAAGACCCAATTTCAAACCAATCTTCAAATTCTTCGAATAGATAATGGGAGAGAATTTTTTGCCTCAATCCTTGGGTCTTACTTGACAGATAATGGAATTGTACATCATAGTTCTTGTGTTGATATTCCCCAACAAAATGGGGTTGCCAAGAGAAGAAATAGGCATCTTCTTGAGGTCGCTAGAACCTTATTGTTTACCATGGGGGTACCTAAGAGTTTTTCGGGTGAAGCCGTTCTTACTGCAACCTATCTTATCAACAGAATGCCATCAAAAGTGCTGAAGTTCAAAACACCAGTTGACACTCTCAAAGATAAATACCCATTATCCAAACTTTTTAGTTCTCCACCACCCAAAGTTTTCGGTTGTGTTGCATTTGTTCACATACATGATCATAACAGAGGAAAATTAGATGTACGGGCCCTTCAAGAGAAGAAATAGGCATCTTCTTGAGGTTGCTAGAACCTTATTGTTTACCATGGGGGTACCTATGAGTTTTTTGGGTGAAGCCGTTCTTACTGCAACCTATCTTACCAACAGAATGCCATCAAAAGTGCTGAGGTTCAAAACACCAGTTGACACTCTCCAAGATAAATACCCATTATCCAAACTTTTTAGTTCTCCACCACCTAAAGTTTTCGGTTGTGTTGCATTTGTTCACATACATGATCATAACAGAGGAAAATTAGATGTACGGACCCTTCGTTGTGTTTTCTTGGGTTATTCTCCAACTCAAAATGGGTATGAAAATTCTGTCTATGTGGATGTCACCTTTACACTTCTTTCTTCGCCCAAACTTCCCTTCAGGGGGAGAGACAACATGATGAAGATATGTTTTGGTCTCCCATTATCAACTCATTGCCATTGCCCACTACCATTCATGAGTCATCTGTTGTCCCTGAATCGTCTCTGTTTGTGGAAACTTCCTTGTCTTCTCTTGAAAATTCTCAGCCTACGCCTCCTTCAATTCCCTCTCATATACCTCATGAGTCTATTACCTCCGAGGTTCCACAACCTTCATCTTCGATCTCAACTCCACTTGAGTATATAAGAGATAGAGACAAGGAACCAATAGTTTATTCAAGAAGGAACAAGACACAACCTCCTCAACAACACTGTGGGAAATCAGAGAATAATTCTTCTTATGCACTTGTACAAAGGCACGGTTACATATATATATACACTTAGGGTATCAATACATTTTAGGAGGTTGACTATTCTATAATCAGGAAACTAACACATAAGGAAACTAACAGAAAAATTACAGCATACTTTCCTATATTAGGAAAATTGGTATCTGCCTATTATTGATACAAATATTCTCATTCTATCTATGGGATATGAAATCTCAGATTTCCAACACCCCCTCAAGCTAGGAATATATATTTTCCATTCCTAGCTTGCATATGATTCTTTGAAACGTTGAGCTCGCCACCCCCTTAGTTAGAACATCTGCTAGCTGACCACAAGTAGAGACATAAGGGGTACAAATCAACCCACTTTCAAGTTTTTCTTTTATGAAATGTCTGTCGACCTCCACATGTTTAGTCCTGTCATGTTGGACAGGATTGTGAGCAATATTGATCGCAGACTTATTGTCACAGTAAAGCTTCATCGGTGTCTGCCACTTTCTCGTCAAATCATCTAGTATAATCTTTAGCCATAACAGCTCGCAAATCCCCTGTGCCATAGACCGAAACTTTGCCTCTGCACTGGACCTGGCAACCACCGGTTGTTTCTTGCTCCTCCAGGTCACTAAGTTTCCACCAAGAAAAGTACAATACCCATATGTTGACCTTCTATCAGTGACTGAACCGGCATAATCTGCATCTGTGTATGCTTCAAGTTCCATCCTTGTG
>NW_010359251.1:0-227 GCF_000414095.1 Morus notabilis | reverse complement strand
AATAGCGTATAATCTACCCCTTATGTAGATTAGATTGGCCCAATTCTTAAGAGTCGAGGGTTGGGCCAAGGTCATCACATGGACGTAGATTTCATTGATTTGTGGGCTTTAAAAGATTTATTCTAGAGAAAATTGTTGAACTTAGGGTGTATGTCATTTAATTTTGAGAGAAAGAGAAAAATAGGTCAAGACTTAAGATAAATTAAAATTAATAGGTTAATAGTTTA
>NW_010359250.1:0-6021 GCF_000414095.1 Morus notabilis | reverse complement strand
ACCGTGAAGACGAGGAGGATCACGAACTTTAATCCTGCGATGGCCCATGTCGTCCCGCCAAAGGTAAATGCTCTGCCCGACCTGAAGCTGTTTCTCAACAACGAAGGCATGCCATTCTCTGAACTCGAATTCAGGCTTCATATAATACCTTTTTTTTTTAATGAACAGAAAACTTTATTAGAAAAAAATACCAAGGGCTGTTAAACCATAAAACATAAAAAACCTAAGCAAAATAAAGAAAACACGGATAAAATTCAAACAAAACAAACTCCAATTACAAAAAAGTTCTTTTAAAAGAAAAAAGAAACAAAGAAGTTCTCATTACAAACTCGTACAAACTAAAGCATAAAAAGAGAAACCCAAATAAAAAATCACACAAAACAAAACAAAAGAGAAAAGTCGAACGAAAAGCTGAAAGCCTAAGAAAATTAATAAAGAAAAAAGAGAAAAAAAAAATCAAACAAAACAAACTAAGCAACTAAAAGCGAACTTTGAACCAGAAAATTTAGGGTTTATGTAATACCTAGGTTGGTTAAGGTTCAGAGACCGAACTTTCAACCGGAAAACATAGTCATTTCCGAACTCATCCCTAAAGGAAATTGGTATTGCCTCTGAGCCTGGGTTTGGGATAGGCAAGACGTCATCATCAAGCCAATGATTCAGAAGCATAAGCTTCTGTTCTATGTCTGTGTTTGTTAGGGTTTTCTCATAGTAGGACTGCGGCTGTTCCATTCTCTCCCAATCAATACTTGTCTAGTTTCTGCTCATAATCCTAGTGCCGCCCAAATTTATACATAAAGAGTGTGCGCACTTGCCCCCAGGCTAGTGCGTGCAGAAAAGTTAAGTTAACCGTGCTGCATATGCATTCACTGAAATGATCACTTAATGAACACTTTTCCTAAATTTGAGCGCAGTGTAACCACTTAAACCATATGCATAAGGAGGAACAACTTTACTGTGTCGAGTAACGACGAATAATTTAGAAGTAGAAATAATGCCAACTGTCCCCAGCATCGTCGCCAACTTGTCCAACACGTGACTGCAAAATTTAGAAGTAATTGGCCTAGCTAATGGGAGTCAGCGAATTAATGTCGCATGTTCTTAAGATTAATTTAGGTGCGAATTCAAACAATTCTTATGATTAGTTTAGGAGTTGGATATTGGCCGTAATAAAGAAAGGTTTATTTGTTTTGGCCGAAGAATTGACATATATAAAATATAATATCTAGTACAAACAATCTTGTGATTAGTATATCTTAATTAACTTATTCCGTGACAGTACTAACTTAATTCGCAGAAATATTACACCCAAGACAAAATAGAACAAAAGTGCGATCGCATTTTCATCAACTTCAATAAAGGAATAAAGGATCAAGGTAGTACCGACCAACCTGAGAAGATCAGGGTCACGATCCGTAATTCTGAAACATTGGCCTTGGAAGTCCCACTAGGCCTACCTCTACCCCTACTGCAGGTACTTTATAGATCACTGAATGTTATGATGACAGATGACAGACGGATACATGTTATAAGACAATTATAGAATAATGTTCCGTACGAACACCCAAAAAAAAACTTGCAGCCAGACATATTTTTTTAACAATAAATTTGATCAAAATGATATTTAAATAAAAAAAAATACAAAACTAACAAAATCTAATATAACAACTTAAAACAAAACTTTATAAACACGAGTTTTTTCATATCACAGAGTAACTCGCCGCCAATGCAAGACGAATAACTCGCCGCCAATGCAGAAGGAATGATTCTCTATATCGTATATCATCAACAATATAGCAAAATTGGCGACGGCAGAAATAAAACCTAGTCACATTAATGAACATATATATAAAATCTTTAATGTGATTTATCCTTTTATTTTTCGTCTGTTATTTTTCATTCTCAATAATTTATTTAGGTTTTAACCTAGATTTCTTAACAGATTTTCCTTCAAATGTGCAATAGTTGTTGTTATCAGTCATGACATGCATTTTAGTAAGAATCAAATATACAACAACTCACTGCATCTTATTGGAAAAAAAAAAAAAAAAAAAAAAGCATCGAAACCTTGGCTTTTAGCTTATTTGATACATGTAACTTGTAAATCATTTTTTTTTTCTCTCTGTTTATTGTTATTTTATTTAATAGTGAACTGATTACAGGTCAGGAATTGCGAGTAACAATAGTTGTTATAAAAAGAAGAGCAGCACTTTCTGTCTCCGACTCATAAAAAAATTTTCTTCCAGAATAAGGGAAAAAAAAAACTCCCATGAAAATCCTTTTTCGTCTTTTGTGTTGACCGTCAATAATCCCATGAGTTGAAAAGGTTAAGATAGGTAAACTGTGAAATCCAACATCTCTTAAAGACGGTTGTAGATGATATTTTATAAAAAAGACATTACTAATCAATGGTATGATGTCACTAGTACAGACCAGGGATATAAATACGGTTGTAAACTATCGTTAAAAGATATGACCATGGTAAACGAAACTGTCATATTACCGAGACTCGTTAATTCTCAATAGCATTTAACGACGGCTAAAAATTGTTGTTATATTTCAACTTTAGACAACGGTTTCGTCTTATATGCAATATGGGGCGTTTTGTATACATATTAGATTACTCAGTTAAAAATTGTCGTCTAATAATACTTTTGAGGTACCAAAATTTTTTTTACATATTATATGTATCCAATTATATATATAGCCCAAGTTGAGATTAGTGTGGTGGTTTCTTTAAATATTATAAGAAGTTAGGGTTTTGGTGTCATGAACATTATTCTTATTCCATATGGAATTTTTTCTTTTGATAAAAACGTTGACAAGATTATTTTGATTGTATTTAAATAGCTCACTTTGTACAGCAATTTAAATTAAATTTTAATCAAAATGTTACAGAGAAATAACTAAACTTCAAATTAATTGGTATACGCCTAAGTTATCACAATTGCCATAAATTGGAGATCTTGCACTTTTATAGACAAGTCCAGATCACAAATAAAACACACACACCTATTATTAGAGGCATACATGGACTCATCTATTCCTTGGGAGAGTGAGAGACTCAAGCAACCAACGAAAATGACCAAAACGGAAAAGGAAAAAAAAAAAAAAAAAAAAAAAAAAAAAAAAAAAAAAAAAAAGGAAATCAAAACTGGCTGCCAAAATGGGATTGTACAATGCCGATTCATTGGGATTGTACGTTTCAAACGGTGTACAATTACCATTAATTTGGAAATGCCACAAGATGTTTTAATATGAGTAGTCAGATTAACATATACACACGATGGCAATTAAACAAAATTAAAGAAAGTTATCGTAGATTTTATTCGTTTTTTTTTTTTTTTTGGGTAAATTAGTTTTTCGCACACTATATAATATGGAGAAAATAGTATTATGTAGCCATGTAGCCAGCTGATGTTCATGTAGCCAGCTAGATCAACGTTACTCTTGTTGGTGTTTGAATTAATCTAATCTTAAGTCAATAATGTTTAATCATACAAGATTAATCGATTCCGAATCTTTGGTCAAAAACTGATGCATAGAAGTTTAGAGAAAAACTGATTCAGAATCAAGAGTAATTAATTAGTGAAAGATCCACTCCACGGTTTTTTGTCCTTAAGAAGTTTTATTTTGTAAAAAACCGTGGTTCCTGGGACAAAAAACAAGTAATTGTCTTAAGGAGTTTTATTTTGTAAAATGTAATCGTGGATAAAAGTAATCAAATCTGAATAAGCTATACCCACCCACTCAAAAAACGCCTTAAGGAGTTTTATTGTCTTAAGGGGTTTTATTTTTTTATTTTTTTTATTACTAATCTGACTGAAATATTCCAAAAAAAAAATAACTATTTATGTAGGCTTCCCGAATTGTAATGATCATCAGATCAACGGTCTTTCTAACTAGTACATTAAAGATATGTTGACATGTTAATAAATAAGATTCTTCGTGTCATAATACAATTTTCTCCATATTATGTAGTGTGTGAAAAACTAATTCACCGGAAAAAAAATAAAATAGGAAATAAAATCTAGGATAACTTTTCTTATTTCGGAATAGGCAATGCATTACGTTTCGTATGTTTCTGAAGGCAATGCATTAGGGTTTATAAATAACTACGATTAGTTATCGTGCACTTTATTATTATTATTATTATTATTATTATTATTATTATTTTGATATGATATCGTGCCCTTATGGCCAAAGAGTATTATTATTATTATTACAATTATTATTATTATTATTATTATTATTTTGAAATGATATCGTGCCCTTATGGCCAAAGTCTCTCTTAGAGCTCAGAAAGTTTGGGCACAAAATTAAATAAATGGCTTTTCTGAAGTGTGGACAGCTTTTGTTTGCATGCAGCACATACAAAGTAGCACTACAACAATTAAGCCCATTTGCGACGACATTTTTTTACGACGACAAATGTCGTCGCAAATAATACACTGTTGTCGCAAATACTTACCGTTAAATAAAATAATCATGTCGTCGCTAATAACTTCAATGTCGTCGCAAATAATATTGGCACGCAAATTTCAATGGCGCGGATTGTTGGCACCAAGGTAATCTGTTTTTTTTGCGACGACAAGTCGTCACTATTTGCGACAACATTTATCGTCGCAAATAGTTTTACCTTATTTGCGATGACATTATTTTACAGTCGTCGCAAATAATCTTATTTGACGATAAAGTAGGCGCGGGAAAAAATCATTAGTTACAACGACTTTAAAATATTTGCGGCGAGAAAATATCGTCGTAAATATTTTAGTATTTGCGATGACATTTATATGAATTTGCGACGACAATGTCGTCGCAAATATTTTAGTATTCGCGATGACATTTTAAATTTATTTGCGATGAATATGTCGTCGCAAATAACTCTGACCTAATATACCCATCTTCTTCTTCTTCATTTTCTCCTGACGCTCTCTCTCTCTCTCTCCTGCAAAATCTCTCTCTCTCTCCTGCAATATCTCTCTCTCTGCCTCCTCTTCCCGTCGCCGCCGCCGCCGCCGGCCTCTCCTTCTCTCTCTTCCCTTCTTTCTCCCCTTGTCTCTCTTCCCTTCTTTCTCTCTCTCTCTTCTGAGCGGATCCCTCTTCTTCCCCTGTCCTTCCGCCGCCGCCGCTGGCCCTCCCCTTCCCTCTCTCCCCTTGTCTCTCTTCCGTTCTTTCTCTCTCTTCCCTTCTCCTCTCTCTCTTCTTTCCCTTTCCTGCCACCGCCGCCGCACTGCCACCCTGCTCCCGCCGCCCCGGTCATAGAGGTGAGTTTTTTTTTTTCTTAACAATAACTTGTTAAGCATTATACTTGTTATTAGAACTAGATTATACTTAGAACTTAGAATCATTTCCTAAGCATTATACTTAAAACTAGATTATACTTAGAACTAGATTCGAGCATGAAGAGCATAGCATTTTTTTTTCTAGAATTTGTAGTCATAGCCTTTCATAAATTATTAAGCTTCGTCAAATTAGACCGGACTTTAGATAATTATCTTCGTATATTTTTGAGTGATTGTTTAAATTTTTATATTCGTTAATTTAAATTTAACTTTATTGATCAATATTTTCTATTTATATGCATCATATAGATCAACATATGACTCATTAATTAGTAACAATTCTGTTGAGATTAAACTCTCATTGAATATCAATGTGAGAGACATATGAGAACATTTAATATTAATCTTAATGCAAAACTTTTTATGAATAAGCAATTAATTTGTTTGTGTATCAAATTTAAAACTATAAAAAAGTAAAGTATTCATTTTTTTTTTGTGTTTTTTTTACTATAGCCCTTTTTTTATACAAGCGGATCAAGCCCATAATATTTTTTTAAACTCTCATTGTATCTATATGTTACTCTAGATGTTAATAAAATGTTAATTTTGGTGTTTGAAAATTATGTTTGATGTTTTAATTTGATGTAGGCGTTTGAGTAGGCGTTTTATTTTTCGCCTTCATCCTTGTTTGCACGGTTCCTCCGACGTAATCCTTCTATTTTTAGCCCCCGTTTAG
>NW_010359249.1:77675-108713 GCF_000414095.1 Morus notabilis | reverse complement strand
TTAGGGGTGATTAACGCCCAAAAGTGATGTTCACAAGCGGTCAATTGTAACACATAAGGGCGGTCGTATCCACAGAGAGATAACAAATAACAAGAAAGATTAGCAAAATAAGAGCGTTAGAGAAAAATAAATAATAAGGGAATTAAGGAAAAAGAAGAGTTTTTAAAGACTTTGTTGCAAATAAAAAAGAGAGAAGATTTGTGTGGAAGAAATTCAGTAGTAAAAAGGGTAAGGTGTCGAGAATCCCTAATGCTTCGTTCACCAATTCATGTTTTGATTCACAAAATAAAAGAATCGAATAAATTAAATGTCTGTGTTGACTCTGAAAATATTATCATTACAAGTTATATATCAATTTGATAATATTACAGTAAAAGACAATTTGTAAAATAATTTGAATAACAAAACAATGCGTGTCAGAATTACATAAGAAAAGCATGACTGGACTTATATAAAACTTAGCACACAATATTTTGAAAAGTAAAAGAAAGATAGATGAGATTTAATTCATTCAGATATTGAACTTTATAGCACAAGGAATCAAAAGCCCGAATTGGGTCACTCAACAAAAGTTCATCTCTAACCTCACCAAGAGAACTCTAGCCTAGCTTGCAAAATATTCTCACAAGTTCTGGAGAGAAAATATGAGACTGACAGCAATACGACAGAAAACTGAATATTTAAAACTTCTAAAAACCTTAGGCTAACCCTATTATTTATAGTGTTTAGAGGATGCCTGTCAAATAAAGAAACAAATAATAAAAATAGAAAATTACAAAGAAAAAGGAAACAAAATAAAATTACACACAAATTAGGAGAAATTAAATATATGATTTGGGGAAGAAATCTGGCAACTCGCGGAGAAGAAATCCATATTCAGCACCTCATCTGGACACGTGTCGCAAGGTGATTGGCAGTGAGGAGACAAAGCGCCACGTGTCACGCGCGAAATGGTTGGAGCGATCAGAGTGGAGGACAGTTGTGGGACAGATGGCGCGCATTCATTGGGAAGTCCGACTGGCATCGCAGGTGTGGGACCCGCGTTGGACAGGTGACGCGTGCGAAGAGAGCCGCAGGTCTGCTGCTGTCGTGTGGGACCCATGCAAAAAATGGGTTGGAATGCGCTGGAGCTCGCGCGAAAGAAGGACGCGCGCCCTGGGAGTCTTTCGTACAGGTGACGCGCGCACGATGGAGTGGGGAACGCGGGAAAGTCGGGGCCCACGCGAAAATCTGCTTGTGGCTTCGGCTCATGCGGCTCTCTCTCTACATGGCTCGGCTTGGTGGCTCGGATTGGTTTAAAATATGGCTTTCATGGCTTCTTCTTGTGTAGCTTTTTACACTGCTTTCATCTGTAAATAATTAAGCAAAATCTAGACAAATTCTAATTAAAAATATTATGAATAAAAATAATTGAATTGTTTAATTAAAGCTTAAATATTTTAATATTATATAAATCAAAAGCAGTATTTAGGGTGCATTTTTATGCACTAATCAATGGGGGAAATTTTTTATCAACGGTGTGCGTGTCACATAATAAATTTAGTAGTACAAGCATGGATTGAGCATATTTCCTTTAATCTAACAAATATTAGAGATTATTTATCCTTCATATCTAATTTTGGAGCTCGGCTCCAAGAATTCTGACAATATTGCAGGAACAGCCAGATGCGCCCAAGAAAGTTTCCAACTGAAGTGAGACATAGGTGGAACTCCACCTATTTAATGTTGAAAGTTGCACTTTCGTATTAACAGCTCATCACAACGTATGTGAACAACAAGAATGATAAGCTTTTAATTTTCGATATTTATTGGAAGATTGATAAGTACTTTTTTAAATTTCTAAAAGTTTTCTACAATACTATTGAATTACTTTCTAGAGTTTATTATCCTACTGCACATTTAGCTTTGCATTAATTATTTAATATTTCAGGAACATTTTCTTTTTATAGGGATACTTAACTTTTTGAAACTATAGCTAAGCTAATGGAAGCTAAATTTAAAAGTTATTGGTCCGGTTGTTCTATGTTATATGTATTAGCAACCATTTTAAATCTTAGGTGCAGAGTAGATATGACTGAATCTTTGATGACTGCTACGACAGAAAATTTAAGTATTGATATGCAACTAACTATTATTGATGCTAGGAAAATGTTAGAAAAATTATTTAGTTTGTATGAAGTGAAATACAAAACAGGTCAAAAAGAACATGGAACTTCGATATCAATTAGCAGTTCGAGGCCTAAAGGCTCATCGTGGAGCTTCCTGAAGAAGAAAGAGAAAACGTTAGGATCGTCATCAACACAAACGTCTACCAAACTGGTAAAATATTTTAAATCAAATTTTGTAATCGAAAACGACAAACTGGACATCTTATAGTGGTAGAGGAGCAAGACCGATTGTTTTCCAACACTGTCCATAATTACCCGCGACATTCTGACAACTTTAGTGTCAACGGTAGCATCGGAGCAAGCATTTAGTGCAAGCAACCGAATTCTTGACGAGAAGAGAAGCAAAATGTATCCGGATATCTTGGAGGGGCTAATGTGCGTCAAAGACTGGGAAGATGCCAGAAGAAGAAAACATCACTATACGGATGATTCAATTCAAGATTATTTTTCTAACTTAGACATAACAAAATCTTCTAGAAACACTTAGGTTTTGTAATTTACTTATCCTAGAATACCGCACTATTTTTTCCTTCGTTAAGGTTTTGTCCCGATCTCCCCACAGGTTTTACTTGGTAAGGTTTTTAACGAGAGTCATATAAGTACTTATTCAATAAAAACACATCTTTTGAGGGTATATAATATATTTTCTTTTTTTTTAATTAAATATTGCAAAAACATTTAAAAGGACCAGGGCCGGCCCGTCAAGGGCCTGAGCCTGGGCCCGGCCCTGGCCCTTATGGACTAAGACTGAGGGCCAGTGCTAGGCTTGAGGGTTTCTCCTCAGGCCCGGCCCAGCCTTGGGGTTAAAAGGGCTATGCCGGGCTTTTGACAACTCTAGGTGTCATTCAAGACGAATGACAACCCTTGGATCAGCCCCCTCGCTGGATGCACCTCCGTCATTCGTGCCCTACCGGAAGCTGTCCCCATGAACGCCTACCAAATCTCTAGGGACCAGGCCCAGAGGGTCAAGTACAACCGGGAAGAGACCTTGTTGAGCTCATCCAGATCTTCTGAGAGGAGGGCTATTGCCTAAATATCCACAGTAACAACTAAAGGAGAGAACGTATTGGGCACGTAGCTTTTCTTGAGGTTTATAGGGTACTTAGAAGAAGGTAGATAATAACAAGAAATGGCCTTTTTGTCAGGCCTTGGAGAGCTTCTATGAATATTATGCATCTGTAATAAATACTACGTGTTGTGTAGCAAAACTCGAATTCTAAACTCGAATTGGTGAAGTGAACGGGGCATAGTGTTAGAGTTAATACTACTCAGTTTTCCATAACAAATTCTATGCTCTGTTATGAACTAATGCCCTTTTTGGTTGCCATTTTAATTCCAGATATAACCCCTGAAAAATAGGGGTTCTCTCATTTAACCCCATACAATTCAAAACAAAACGGAACAAAACTCCTCCAATTTAGTATTTGTTGCAGCTCTCCAATTTAGTATTTGTTGCAGCTTAGTTTTTAACCGTTTTAATAACGTGTGGGTTACTGACGATCATGCGCAATTAAAACCATTAAAAAATTGATGCCTCAATAATGAAATATCAAAATTACAATTTGTGCTTAGCTAAAGGAAAATTATGTGCCATTTTGAGTTTTAAGGAGCTAAGTGAAAGTATAAAACAGAAGAAACAAAAATATATACTTGGGCAAGCGAGTCCATGATAAAGAACATAAAGTTCTAAATTCCATAAGTCATACTCAAACTTTGAATAAATGCCAATTGCTAAATATGGAACATGCAATTTAGCCTTTTGTGCCACCAATAGGTTTTTGATTGATACACGATTATAAGGAAGCCAAGAACTCAAGGCTCCACGTTTCAAATGCAATTGCAGGACAAAGCTCACCAAAACACTTCAAATTTGGCATCCACTTCATACATGGGAATGACATATTAACACTCAAGAAACAAAAGTAGAACCAAAGCAAGGATAAACAAACGCATGATGCTCATTCAAATCCTTGATTATATAGAATGATATTGTACATTAAAGAGAAAAGGTTTTGGTAAAAACCAATTACACAAGTGAGGACACAACAATATCAATACGTTCAATGTCAATTTTGGATAAACTCTGATATTTGAGATTAGTACAGAACCTGGCCAAGAGAACAGATACCAGACCAAGAACACACTCACTCCTCTCACATAAACCTGGCCAAAATCAATTCCTACCAAGCGGGAGAGATCTGCACGTAAATGTTTCCTTGAAATCGGATTTCTTTGACGAAGTGAAAATCGAAGCGTACACTTCCTTGTTTGCATTCGCTGGAGCAATATCCGTGGCTTTGAACCGCTTAGCTGCATTACCATTACTCGAACTCTTAAAAGGAATCCGGACATTACTCGCAGCTTTCCCAACCTTCCCATCGGCTTCCACTTTAGACAAAGCCTTCCAATCAGCTTTAACACCATCGCCAATTCCATGCTTTGTACCGCTCAACCGAGCCGAATCCGAATCCAAACCATCCCCTCCATTCTTCACTTTCTTCCCCTTCTTCTCCTTCAACTTTCCCTTCTCCATCTCCATCCTCTCTCTCAAAACCATAACTTCCTCATCGCTTCCATTTATCACAATCTTATCACTCTCCGAAAACTCAACATGGCAGACGAGACACGACGACGTTTTGACCTCCTTCAAAGCCTTGGCACTCAAAACATGCCCACATTTTCTCAGCGAAAAAAATTTATACTTACCGTTGAATTCGAGCCCCGTGATCGGACACTGAAACCGCGCGCGAGCACCCGAATCGCGATCTCCGTCCTCTTCGACGCCGGGAATCACCGAGAGCTGAATCTTGATCATGTCCTTCAAGCCCTTGACGTGGCCAAACGCCTTGGGGATGTTCTTCCCGAGCAAGGCCTGAACGAGAGCTTCCTTGTTGAACACGTTACCGAGCCAATCCACGACGCAGGGCTCCTTCAACGGTTCGTTCGACAAGGCGCAATTCAGCCACTTGGAGAGTCTCTGCTCGTTCGGATCGACCTTGTCGGGCTTCTTCTCGGCGTACATGTTGAGGTAGCAGTCGCGGGACTCAGCTCCGGTGGCGCCGCCATCGCCGCCGCCGCCGCGGGCTCTGGAGCGTAGAATTAGGGTCGAGAGAGGGGCAATTTGGGAACTAAGAATTGAGGAGTCGTCATCGAGACGCTTACCGTTCAAGGTGAAGTAGCAGGAAGAGAGGATTTCGGAAGGGAAGAGAAAGAGCTTGAGGCTTCGGAGGGTTTGCGATTTGGTCGGGGTAAGGGTTAGGGTTTTGGTCGGAGTTTGTAGGTCCGGCGATTCAACGAAGATCTGCATCCGCCGAGCCTCGCTATGCATCTTCTCTCTGGTTTTCTAGGTTTTCGTGAAAATTAGGGCTTCAAAATCTGAAATTAGGAAAAGTAGGAAAAAATAGCAGGGTTAACAACTGAGATTGGGGACGATTGAAAAGTCGGCGGTTCAATATTTATTTATCCACCATGGTTTTCAGAACCAGCCGGTCCGGACCGTTTAGCGGTTCAAAAAAACCCGTCTCCACATGTGGGCTAAGTTAAGCCCATGTAATAAACCCATGACGGAAGCCCAATAGACTCTAGGCCCAGCGCAGAGAAGGGTAGTTTAGTAAATAGCAGAATAGACTAGGGTTTTAGAGATCATAAGATTCCTATAAGAAATCCTTGGTCGCCTCCGTTTTCAGTTCCTCCATAGCTTCCGGTTCTGTAGCTTAATTTTCATCGAAGCAATTATCTTCAAGGTCAGCAAATTTACATTTTGCAATTTATATATGTTTAATTTCTTCATGTACTTCGGAACTAGAGAGAAATTTCGCCGAACATTTTATATAAAATGATAAATCTAAGCTTTTCAGATTTTGGCTAACTGAGAATTCTATCTCTAGTAATGGGAAACTTTTTATGTGATTAATCAGTGTTTTAGCTTTTCATTTTTTTTAATTTAGGAGTTATTGATTACACAGCTTTGGATCCTTCAAGTTTTTGAATTTTTATTGACATTTTTTTTTAACAGAGCTTCTGATCCGAACATCTTCACCAAAATGTCAGGGTATGTAAATTTCTTTTGCAAAATTGTTTAGTTTCCATGAATTATAGCAGTTTTTTCGTCATAGATTCTGATATTAAATATTTAGTATAATTTTGTTAGTGGAAGTGTGTGGGTTTGGCTACCTCCAATTTGAAAGATATATAATAAAGTGGACTGTTTCACATCTTAATAGTAATGGTAGAAGTCAAGGATGGTGATATTGGCCAGTCTAGTGTGGCTCAAGTGTTCTTTCTAATTGAGTGTAAGATTGTCCTGGGGATTTGCCTCGACAAGATTCGGACTGTAGTGTTGTGGAACATTGTGGTGGAACTTTATATGCTGATTGCTGCATCAATGTCTAGATTCTAGTACTAGAACAAATTATAAAGAAGCCCAAGATTAAGGAGTTACATGTCCTATGATTAATGCGGATATAGCTGGTGTTTTGAAAATTTAGATATTCATACCATTTGTTAGTTATTTATTGGCGGTAGACTAAATGGTATGTTAGATATTAAGTTACCCTTACTGTGTTTTGTGAGCTGAAGCCAAGTCATTATTCCTTTGCCATAGTTGTAACAGTTTGGCTTTGTCTTCAAATAATTTTTTGGCTTGGTTGAGGTCATCACTAACCATGTGTTGCCTTCCTTTTTGATGTCGTTCCTTTTTGCGTTGGGCGTTTAAACAAGTTTCAAATTGTTAGCATTGAATAGTGATGCCATTATTCATTTGGCATTTTTTTTGGCTAGTGTTTTTCTTCTTGGTTATTACTTCTCTCATCTTCCTGGTTGTATGATTAAAGCAACCATCCCTTCTGTGCAAGTTGCTTTTGGTGCATATGTTTTATTTACATACTTTCTTGCCATGTTGTTATACAGAGAGGAAGGAGCTGTTCCAGTTGAGACCCCTGTTGCGGCTCCAGGTGAGCCCATGGACCTTATGACAGCCTTGCAACTCGTACTGAGGAAGTCATTGGCTCATGGAGGCCTCACGCGTGGACTCCATGAAGGAGCGAAGGTCATTGAGAAGCATGCTGCACAGCTGTGTGTGTTGGCTGAGGACTGTGACCAGTCAGATTATGTCAAGTTGGTCAAGGCACTCTGTGCTGATCACAATGTTAAATTAATTACAGCTCCTAGTGCTAAAACCCTTGGTGAATGGGCAGGGGTAAGTAGATTATTTCTAGTTATTGTTTAGAACCTTTCGTTTTCATCTTTATCTGTCTCTCTCAGTTATATCAATGATTTGTTTGTGTTATACTAGGTAATGACAATCTTTGAGCACAACAGTAATATTAATTAGATCTCTCTCTCTTTCTAAAACAACATTTCTGAAAGTTTCATATCTGATGGTTTCTGTTTCCTTATGGATTGATGTATTGGTGTGTTCCTATTGTCTCTAGACCTTGAATTTATTCCCTTCCATGTTCTGTGGCCTGGTTCATCAAATCTGTATGATAATGCATGTGAAAATGTCTTTAGTAATTTTGTTTCTTTTCTTGTCACAGTTGTGCAAGATTGATTCCGAAGGCAAAGCAAGAAAGGTGGTTGGTTGCTCTTGCGTTGTTGTGAAGGTATGAACAGATCCTAGAGCGCGGTCTTATTTTATATTTCTGAGGCTATGTCTAGGAGGGATAAGAAGTCCAGAGTCAATCCATGCGTTACCAAAAAATAAAAAATAAAAAAACAAAACTTTTGCGTGCATGAATATTTAAGTTCTCTTTTTGTACACTTATTATTGTTCGATTGGTTTGCAGGATTTCGGTGAAGAAACCGAGGGTCTTCATGTTGTTCAAGAGTATGTCAAGTCCCATTAAATTATTGAAATTGGAGGGTGAGGTCCTTCTCTTTTAGGAAGTTTTGAGTTTTTTGTGTTATTTGATGATACTCGAGACTGAAAGACATTCCTTGATCTATTTTTTTGTTTTTGTTTTTGTTTTTTTTTGAGTTAAGCGGCACACTATTGTCCTGCTTCATATGTATCTTTTAGTAAACTCTTTCTTTAAATTTATAAAACTCGTCTGTTTTGTAGCTCAGAAGCCTGTCTGCTGTTTCAATGAGATGTTAATCGATAATGTTATGCTTCTGATTCATCGTTTTTTTATTGCTTGTGGTGTGCACATAATCTGTACATTAGTATTAAGTTGGTGTTCTGGTAAGAAAAATCTCTAGTCCTTGAGAGAATGAAGAATTAAAAGATAAAAGTAATGATAAATGCGTCAATTCTTGCATCAATTTTTCTGTCCCAATTGATGTGGCGATTTTGTTCTTATGAAGATGACTCGTTATGAACGTTCTAACAAGGTTTATGTCCTGTCTCATTGGTCTTTGAGCGAAAACTCATTGCAATTTAAGTGGTAAGAATGCCGTGGCATACCAATTAAAAGCGTAAAACTCTTCTTGAAGACATTGTTAATGCTGGCCTTTCAAAGAAATTTTTTTTTTTCCATGAAAGACCAGTAATTCTCTCGTTTCTTTTTTCATCGTCTTGAAGCTCTAGACAAGTATGCTTGATTTACTACCAGAACGATCACTGGGACTCCTTTGAAGGACGTTATATCTCATATAGTGCAAAAATCGGATGAAAAGAAAAGGAAAAGGAAATGGAAAAGGAAAAGCGAGCTAAGCACATGTGATGATCGGAAATTCCTTTGAATACCTTGGCTCGGTGCAGGTGCATATGTCGCGTAAAAGCGATCACTTGATGGGAAAAATATAACTGCGAGAAGAAGACCCTATTGCAGAAACTCGTGGGAGCTATGGCACCAAAAAGCTGACCTTTAAAATGTGATTGATAATAGTTCTTACAAACTACCCTCCACTACCATGGTGACAATAATCACATGAGCTTTGAGCATATTAGAATAATATGGCGAAAGGAAGAAGACTGATGAACCAGGGGGAAAAAAAAAAGAGGAGAAAGGAAAAGGGAGCGAACCACATATAACAATCGTCAAACCTTAGAATTATAAGTCGTGAGTTCCTTCAAATACTCCTGGCTCGATGCACATGTGGTGGGCACACGATCACTTTTTTGAAATACAAAATAAATGAAGTACGAGACTAAAGAGTATTTTTATTATTATTATTATTATTAAGAGAGAGATAACAGTAATTATAACTTATAACTGTTGATGGTTAAAATTCGTCAACATGATTAATTTAGATTTGGAAGTGATTAATGTGACTTTAGTGGCTTAATCTTGCTTAGAGGAGGTTTTTTAAAGGTAATCAAAGAGAATGAACACTAAAATTTATAGTGGTTCACTATTGTTGTTCAAGAACTACGTCCACTGTGAGGAGGGAAAAATCTTCACTATCTTCTCTGAGTACAAGTTGTTCTTACAGATCGAGAGCCCCCTAGCTCACCATTTCTTCACATATATATTTGCTCTATCCCCCCTCAACCTCTTTCATTTCCATCGTTACATTCTATCACATTGTCTCATATTTTTGGATGTAGTCGTTGACGGGTGGAGTGTCTGCCAGTCAACAGTAGTCTTTCTCCTGCTCCCCTACCAACTTTACTTGCTTACAAGTCACGTAAGATATCCTCCCGGTTCAGTTTTCCTCGGGTTGCCTGCATATCGG
This sequence comes from Morus notabilis, assembly GCF_000414095.1. Taxonomy (NCBI): domain Eukaryota; kingdom Viridiplantae; phylum Streptophyta; class Magnoliopsida; order Rosales; family Moraceae; genus Morus; species Morus notabilis. The sequence goes on along the minus strand of NW_010359249.1, from coordinate 98,925 downwards.
CTCCTCAGGTGCTTATCAAGCCATCTCCCCCCACTATCTGGGGCGGTCAACTTCTCGTCTATTTTGATGCCTCTGTACAGTCGACTTCTTGGCCTTCTCCAATCCTCTGTACGGTCGACCTCCTGCTTTATCTTGCGGTTGGCATCTACCAAGTTCCATTTTACGAATACTTTATGCTGAGCTGGCATGGCTATTAATCCTCCCACTGTGCCTCGTGGCGCTCATCTAGTGCATGATGTAGAGTGTGAGATTTTTTCCTACAACAATAACAATTATTACAATAATAATAAACGAATAAGGACTAAATGTTAGTGGCCCCGGACATAAAAAGCCCGACTTCAAAATGTGATTGATAGCAGTTTAACAACCTTTTCTTCCCGATCATTGTGACGAGAATCACACGAGATTTGAGAACACTAGAAAATGACGATTGCTACAACTTTTTCTCCCACTCTTTAAATGAAAAGAATGTAAATTGTAACATTTCCGTTGAATAAAATAAGTCCTTTACCTTCAGACTTTGTCGCTAAATCTTGAATTACTATTTTTTTTTTTGGTGGATGAATATTGAATTAGTCACTTCAAAAAGATTAGTGTAACATTCAAAGAAAAGATGGTAGCCCCAAGTTAAGAGTGACATGACCCACAAGATGTCGTATGGTCAGGATCATCATGTTGGAGAATTTGTGTATAGAGGATGAAAAGAATGCAAAAAATAAGAGAGAGTTTGAGGCGTATAAGAATACTTTCTTTTAAGGTTTTATTTGTTCTCACTTCTCAAAGTTTGCTAATGAGTTTTAATAGCAAATTACCCCTAAGATACAACAAACCCTTGAACACAATATCTAGCAATAAAATTGAGTTTCAGAATGTGAATTAAGTCTGTAAATTTTTTGGAGAATTAATAAAGACAAAGGTACAATTTTATGAATGAAAGCAACATTTTCAATCATCACTACCATTCACAAAGACAAGTACCATTTCATGAATGAATGCAACCTTTTCTATTATCATAACCATTCACATGGAGGTACCTTTCTCAATGTAAAGTTATCTTTTCATGGATTAATACATCTATTACAATAGTTATATCTATTGTTAATAGGTGTTCAGATATGTGTGAAAATATACCACCAATGGCTGCAACGATTTGAAGAGACATATTACAATCTCTCTAACAATCCCCCACTAAATTGTAATATTTCTCCAGAATTAACAACAATAACCACACACATACATGAAGGTATCTTTCGATTTTAACATCCAATTAGTGACTATACTTCAAAGTATTCACAAGACAACAATGTACTTTGTATTAAACTTTGTCTCTTAAACAAATACTGAAAATATATCACATATGTATTATCATAGACTTAAAAATGTGTTCCAATCGTTTAGCACTATTCCGGCATTGTGCTCTATCTTGAATTCATGAACATTTACAAGACTAAACCACAGTCTTATTTCTTATGTTCACTTAGGTGAAGTTTCGATTTATGTCTCATTACAACAAAAAAAGCTTATTTGCGATGACAGTCGTCGTGAATTAGTCATCAGAAATGCCTTGTTGAATATGTCATTGATGATGATATGTCCTAACTTATCTGTGACGACTATGTGTCATCGCAAAAGTATTTAAAACATTTTGTGACCATAAGCTTTAAAGTGTCGTCGGTAGTAATGTAGATTATTTGCAATGACAATTTAGATATGTCACTGCAAATATTTTGTTTCTTTCTTTTGTGGTACTTTACTAATAATATTAATTATTAAATATATAAATTAGAAAAAAATTTAATAATAAAATAAAACAATAAAATTGATATTTATTAATAAAAGATTGATATAAAATAGTCAACACAATAATAAGATCAGTCTTAAAAGGTAAATTAATCAAGAAATACTAAAAAATATTGATAATAATAAAAAAATTTATATTTTAATCCCCTAAATTAGCAGCATCATTGTCCTTGTCGTCGTCTTCTTCGTTTAGCTCAGGTGGCTGAGGAACCAACGGTTAGAGACAGTTAAGTGGCAAGAAGTTGATGTTGGGATTCATCGAGCACATGGCTTCCATCATGATCTGTTGGTTGTCGAACATATTGCATTGCTCGACGTAGATGTTTTTCAACCAGTTTTGGACATAAAGGGGCAAATTAATCGAAGACTACCCGTCCGGTTGTGAACCAAATGATGAGGTGAAAGCGCTTAAACGATTCCTCCGTGGTAGTGTCAATCCCACCCCCTTAGTGTGTCCTCTGCGCTTGCCCAAGACTTGGGACATAATCCCCTCCCCATCAACCGCCCTGGCAGATGAACCTTCGCCAGTAGACTATGTCATCTGCTTGGGTTTTCCCCCTCCATCTGAGCCTGCAAAGGTAAATGAAATAAAAATGAATAAAAATAGTATAATATGTTATGTTAAATTTTAAAAAAGAAATAAATTTAAAATTTACTTACAAATGCCTGTTCAGCATCCAGATTGACAAAACTCTGCCCATAACGGTGCATGTCACCCTAATTGTCAATTAATGATACTATAAGACTCAAACTTCATTAAGAGTATAAGCTTAACCTCAACCGCGTAGCTATTTTTGCACCGACATCCTGGAACGGACAAATTAAATTTCGGTGCTAACCTAGTCACATAATAATGACTTTTTTTTACCCATTTAACTATGGAATAGCGGTACAACTATTACATAATTAGGTTACCATCATCGATGACTCTTTCAAAGAAAGTTTTCATTACACAAGATGTTTCTTTGAACTAAATCTCTTGAAAGACCTTTCGTGAAAGGATCTGCTAGGTTCTTGTTTGTCCTAACATAAAGAATATTAATAACACCATCGGTTATCAATTGTTTCACATATCCATGTTTGAAGCTAATATGTCTGGATTTTTCATTATAAACCTTGTTATAAGCTCTAGACAAAGTAGCTTCACTATCGCAGTACAAAGAAATAGATGTCATCGGTTGTGGCCACAACTCAATATCAAACAATAGATTTCTCAACCATTCCGCTTCTTTGTCGTAGCGGCAAGTGCTACAAACTCACTTTCCATTGTAGAATGAGTTATGCACGTTTATTTCTTAAAAGTCCAAGAGACGGCTCCTCCCACAATTGTGAAAATTCAACCGGATGTGAATTTATTATCACTTGCACTTGTTATCTAACTTGCATCCGAGTACCCTAAGTACCGCCGGATAGTCATTATATGACAAACCCAAATTAATGGTTCTTTTAAGATAACCAAGTACTCTACCAGTTACATTTTAATATGTGACACCCGAGTTACTCGTGAACCTAGACATTTTGCATACTGCAAATGCTATGTCAGGTCTTGTACAATGCATGGCATACATCAAGCTACCAATTGCACTAGCATATTCAAGCTGTGCTATCGCTCGGCCTACATTCTTTAGTTATTTAATACTAGAATCATATGAGGTATTCGCTTCTTTAAACTTCAAAATATTGAATTTAAAAAGCACCTTCTCAATATAATGAGATTGGCACAACGAGTAACCCCGACTATGCTTCCTCACTTTTACACCTAAGATAGTATCTACCTCATTAAGATCTTTCATCTTAAATTGTGAAGTTAGATACTTCTTGGTATCATTTACCCCGTGCATGTTTGGTCCAAAGATAAGCAAGTCATCCACATATAAACATATAATCACACCAAATTTATTTATAAATTTGGAGTATATGCATTTATTTACATTATTATGCTTAAAACTATGAGATAAAATGACATTATCAAATTTCTGATGCCCCTGTTTTGGTGCTTGCTTTAAACCATAAAGCAACTTGACTAACTCGCAAACCTTCTTCTCATTTCTAAGCAATACAAACCCTTCGGGTTGTTCTATATAGATTTCCTCATCAAGATCACCATTTAGAAAGGCCGTCTTAACATCCATTTGATGCACATGCAAATTGTATATTGATGCAATTGTAAATAGCACTCTTATGGATGTCAATCTAGCTTCCGGAGCATATGTGTCAAAGTAGTCTATACCACGCTTTTGTTCAAAGCCCTTGACTACCAATCTAGACTTGAATGTTTGTATAGACCTATCGGTATTGTACTTTCTTCTAAACACCCATTTGTTGCTTATTGGTTTTGATCCTGGAGGGAGTTCAACCAAGATCCAAGTTTAATTCGACATAATCGAATCCATTTCATCATTCACGACATCTCTCCAAAAAGAAGCTTCCCTTGAAGACACAGCTTCACTAAATGTCTTTGGATATTCTTCTGTATTAAGCAACAATGATATTTTATTAAGTACGCCATTTCTATCTCCCTCAACCAAAAAGGTTAAAGCTTGAGATGAAATAAAATCCGGTGCTAAATCATTTTCTTTTCTTTCATGTTGACTTCCCCTTAGTTCGAAAGATGTCATAGACTTTTTCCTTTCATTAGTGGATGTACCGAGAGTATCAACATATGGTTGATCAACATTAAATTCTAATTCAGTGGAATAATCAAAGTTAAACTTGTTCTCAATGAATTCAACATCTCTTGATTCCACAATCACATTGGAATCTAGATTCAATGATCCATATGCTTTGAAATTTTTAGCATATCCTACGAAAACACTTTTAATTCCTCTAGCATCTAACTTTGATGATTTATGGTCAATCACTCTATAGAAGGCTAGACATGCCCCACACCCTTAAATACATCAAGTTTGGTTTTCTTCCTTTTTATACTTCATATGGAGAGAAATGTGTTTTCATAGATGTAATTCAATTGTGAACATGACATCCAGTAAGTAAAGCTTCCCCCCATAAATTATTAGGCAATTTAGCATTAAGAAGCATAGAGTTAATCATATCAGTAAAAATCATATTCTTTCTTTCAGGGGCTGACCTTTGGTGAATAATACCATGCTCTTCACAGAAGGCATCAAATTCATTTGAGAAATATTTACCACCTCTATCACTTCGAACCATTTTGATCTTTTTATCTTTTTGGTTCTCAACTTCAGCCTTATAAATTTTAAATTGATCAAAGGCTTCATCTTTTGTTCTAAGTAAGTACACATAAGTGTATCTAGAACAATCATCAACGCAAGTGATAAAGTATCTCTTTCTCCTCTTGTCAAAATACCATTATACTCACAAATATCGGTATGAATCATATCCAATATTTGAGTATTTCATTCGGCTTTAGGAAAGGATTTTTTAGTCATCTTTGCTTGTATGCAAATTTCACACTTATCATTTTTAACATCTTTGCAATTAATCAAACCATGTTTAGAGATATATTTCAAAGATCTAAAATTTAAGTGTGTAAACGTGAATGTCAAACACCAAAAGAGTCAACAATATAAATAGAATTTATATCATCTTTATTATTAATGCTATATTTGTACATACCATCACAAGAATATCCCTTTTTCACAAATACCCCATTCTTAGATACAATACAATTATTGTCCTCAAGTACAATCTTAAGCCCATTCTTACACATTAGACTAGCGGATACAAGATTTTTCCTAATATCAAGAACATGAAGAACATTGTTCAAAGTAAGCTTATTTTCGGAAGTAAAGTTGATCTCCACCACACCTTTCCCAGCAACTATTGCTGCATCATTGCTCCCCATGAGAACCGTTTGTCCTCCCTTTTCCACTTTGTATGATGAGAACAATTTCTTGTCATTACAAACGTAGATTGTGGCACCATAATCAAGTCACCATTCGGAGGATTTAGTTGCAGCCATGTTGGTTTCAGTAATCATGCCAATTTACATCTCTGAAACCATAGCATAAATGTCTTTAGATTTCTCTTCAACAATATTGGCCTTGTTGGTGTTAACTTCTTCATTTTTCTTCGTGTATCTGTAGTCATTTTGGCAATGGCCTTTCCTTCCACAAAAGGAACAATTTTCAGAAAATTTCTTTTGGCCATTAATGGGCTTTTGAACTTCTTGTCATTATTGACGTTGAAGTTCTTAGAAAACTTACTAGCTTCGGCAACATTAACCTTAGAGGAATCTATAATCTTGCCCTTGGGATCACAAGACTTAGTCTCTTCTTCGATCCTCAAGTGTTTTTGTAATTCCTCCAAGGTTATGTCATCTCTCATATGAAGGAGTTTCTTTCTATAACCATTCCAACTTTGAGGCAATTTGGCAATAATTACTCCCACTTGGAATGATTCAGAAATTTCAACTTTCAATTCACGAAGTTTAGTAACAATGACTTACAATTCATGTATTTGATTTAGAACGAACTTGGTATCAACCATGACAAATGCAAGATATTTCAAGATGAGGAATTTTTCCGTACCTTCTTTCTCAGGTTTGTACTTGTATTCGAGAGCGTTCTAAATCTCCGCCGGAGACTCTATCGAGTTGTAGAGATCGTAGAGCCTATTAGAGAGAGTGTTGAGAATGCGACCCCGACACATGACTTTATCATCTTTGCGTTTCTTCCTTGCAGCCTTCAATTCATCAGAATCATTCTCATTCGGTTTCAAAAGTGGCTCCAACTTCGTATTAAGCACGTAGGTGATCTTGAGCAAGATGAGAAGGAAGAAAACTTTCCCTTCCAGCAGGTGAAATTGGTACCATCGAATTGATCAAGTTAGACATTTGGATTGACGAAAGATGCCATATTCTTTTCAATCTCCATTGTAGCAATTTAAAACCTTAAAGATTGTTGGAGAATTTGTGTGTAGAGGATGAAAAGAATGCATAAAACAAGGGAGAGTTTGAGGCGTATAGGAATACTTTCCTTTAAGGTTTTATTTACTCTCACTTATCAAAGTTTACTAATGAGTTTTAATGGCAAATTACCCCTAAGATACAACAAACCATTGAACACAATATATGGCAATAATATTGAGTTCTAGAACATGAATTAAGTCTGTAAATTTTTTAGAGAATTAATAAAAACAAAGGTACCATTTCATGAATGAATGCAACCATTTCAATCATCACTACCATTCACATAGAGACGTACCATTTCATGAATGAGTGCAACCTTTTTAATCATCACAACCATTCACATAAAGGTACATTTCTCAGTGTAAATGTATCTTTTCGTGGATTAATACATCTATTAAAATAGTTATATCTATTTTAATATGTGTTTAGATATGTGTGAAAACATATTATCAATAGTTGCAATGATTTGAAGAGACATATTACAATCTCTTTAACACATCAAACATTGAGCAGCAAAGTAGGTGGGTGAATGGGGTTTAACAATGATGATATATACTGGTCCATAAGTTCTATGGCTCTTAAGCACTTGTGAAAACTGAAGTTCACCCCACACCACAAACACTTTTGTGAACCAAAAAACCCATCAACCACCAAACTTCTACATTTCATTTCCCATCAATAAATTGAGATTCATCTACCATTCTCCCCATGCTTTGGACATTTTCCTTTCTGTGTGTACTGGTAAACAGGCATGCATATCACTTGGGACTACTTAAGTAAATAACAAACACCTTACCATGGGTGTGGAACTGTAACCGTGTGATTTATATCATTACATATAAAATAAGTGTAATAGTAGTGTCGAATCTATAATCTTGCCTTTGGGATCACGAGACTTAGTCTCTTCTTCGATCCTCAAGTGTTTTTGTAATTCCTCCAAGGTTATGTCATCTCTCCTATGAAGGAGTTTCTTTCTATAACCATTCCAACTTTGAGGCAATTTAGCAATAATTACTCCCACTTGGAATGAGTCAGAAATTTCAACTTTCAATTCACGAAGTTTAGTAACAATGACTTGCAATTCATGTATTTGATTTAGAACGGACTTGGTATCAACCATGACAAATGCAAGATATTTCAAGATGAGGAATTTTTCCTTACCTTCTTTCTCAGGTTTGTACTTGTATTCGAGAGCATTCTAAATCTCTGCCGGAGACTCTATCGAGTTGTAGAGATCGTAGAGCCTATTAGAGAGAGTGTTGAGAATGCGACCCCGACACATGACTTTATCATCTTTGTGTTTCTTCCTTGCAGCCTTCAATTCATCAGAATCATTCTCATTCGGTTTCAAAAGTGGCTCTAACTTCGTATTAAGCACGTAGGCGATCTTGAGCAAGATGAGAAGGAAGAAAACTTTCCCTTCCAGCAGGTGAAATTGGTACCATCGAATTGATCAAGTTGGACATTTGGATTGACGAAAGATGCCATATTCTTTTCAACCTCCATTGTAGCAATTTAAAACCTTAAAGATTGTTGGAGAATTTGTGTGTAGAGGATGAAAAGAATGCATAAAACAAGAGAGAGTTTGAGGCGTATAGGAATACTTTCCTTTAAGGTTTTATTTACTCTCACTTATCAAAGTTTACTAATGAGTTTTAATGGCAAATTACCCCTAAGATACAACAAACCATTGAACACAATATATGGCAATAATATTGAGTTCTAGAACATGAATTAAGTCTGTAAATTTTTTAGAGAATTAATAAAAACAAAGGTACCATTTCATGAATGAATGCAACCATTTCAATCATCACTACCATTCACATAGAGACGTACCATTTCATGAATGAGTGCAACCTTTTTAATCATCACAACCATTCACATAAAGGTACATTTCTCAGTGTAAATGTATCTTTTCATGGATTAATACATCTATTAAAATAGTTATATCTATTTTAATATGTGTTTAGATATGTGTGAAAACATATTACCAATAGTTGCAATGATTTGAAGAGACATATTACAATCTCTTTAACACATCAAACATTGAGCAGCAAAGTAGGTGGGTGAATGGGGCTTAACAATGATGATATATACTGGTCCATAAGTTCTATGGCTCTTAAGCACTTGTGAAAACTGAAGTTCACCCCACACCACAAACACTTTTGTGAACCAAAAAACCCATCAACCACCAAACTTCTACATTTCATTTCCCATCAATAAATTGAGATTCATCTACCATTCTCCCCATGCTTTGGACATTTTCCTTTCTGTGTGTACTGGTAAACAGGCATGCATATCACTTGGGACTACTTAAGTAAATAACAAACACCTTACCATGGGTGTGGAACATGAGACCATTGGCTGTAACCGTGTGATTTATATCATTACATACAAAATAAGTGTAATAGTAGTGTCAAGAAAATCTTTTACAATCCAGTCTCATACCATATAAACCGTTTAATTCAACTCTATGGTTGCATATTAACACAAGATTCACATGACACTAATTAAGTAACAACAACTTATTACTTATCATAAAAAACCTTACTCATATGACACTAATTAAGTAACAACAACTTATTAAGTAACAACAACGTAGAGTATATATATGATGTCGTATCCCACCATAAAAATTCCTTTATTTAAGTACTCGTAACGTGAACTTAATGAGACATTTTAGTCATTATCAATGGTAGAGGCCCACTAAAAGCTGACCCAAAATTTGGCCATGCTCTGACAAATGTAATACCATTCCTCCCCTAATCTGATTAGACTGCAATTGTTCAAGGAATATTCTGGCTCTTGCATCGAGGAAGCAAAAGAGGAAACTAGAAGCTCAGAATGGTCATACCAAAAACCTCAGAATGGAACTGGGGGAATGCTGATTTGGGCACAGAGTTCAAAGGGAATAGGACTGGATTGGATTTGGATATAGGGTCGTCAATGAATTCACCACTACTAGTACTAGTAATGGGAGGAGGATAAGCTCCATTGGACTAGCGCAAGCTGTGAAATGAATAAGATGCCCATAAGGGAAAAGATAAAGCTATAATCATCATTCCTTGCTTCCTTTAGTCCCTTTTATCTTCCACATTCTTTTTTTGTTGTACCATTTGGCTGTAAAAAGCATTTAAAGAAAGTACAAAATTGTAATGACTTTAGACAAAATTAAATCCACGTTTTATTAACTTTTTCTTTTATAGTTCCTTTAGCTTTAATAATGTAAGTTTTGCTATACGTGTTGAAATTATAGGAATGGTCTCTGGTCAAGTATTTGTATAATCGTATATAAATTGTGTATATTTATACGTAAATTATATATATTTACATGTAAAATCATGTATATTTAACATGAAATACAATAAATCAGTCAATATACATATTTTCATGCTATGTGTTCACTAATTGCTATAAAAAAAACATGTTTTGAGGATTAATATACATTGTCATTTCTTATAACTTAACATACATGATTTATATGTAAATATACACGATTTACATGTTAATATACACGATTGCACAATTATACAAGTGTCATGTAAATATACACAAGTTACGTGTGAATATACACAACTTACTGTAAATATACACACTTTATACAAAAATATACAAGTGCCGTTCTCGTCAGGCATTTTCCAAGTGCCTGACCAGAGACCTTGCCGAAATTATATCAGCATTTTTTTAATCTTTGGTGAAAAGGAAGCTCTAACACCTTAAATTAGTCAACTTCTTGAAGGCTTTTGATATTACTGCAACAAACATTCCAACATATATGTATCAAAAAAGACGCAGGAAAAAAAAAACAAAAAAAAAAAACAAACAAACAACAAGGGGGAAAAAAAAAAGAAAAAAGAAAAACTTTTTTGCTTCATTTACCAAAAACTTTTTGTAGTATATACACTTGAGAGCTTCAATTTCAATATCAAAAACAACTAATTGACATAACCCTATTAGTTGCACAATAATTCGTAAAGTCGTGCAAGTCAGAAGTACATGGAACAACACTGCAATAAACAAACCATTTCTTAATCTTAAAATAAATTACTTGTATATTTATTTTTAAATACCATTTGGCTGTAAAAAGCATTTAAAGAAAGTACAAAATTGTAATGACTTTAGACAAAATTAAATCCACGTTTTATTAACTTTTTCTTTTATAGTTCCTTTAGCTTTAATAATGTAAGTTTTGCTATACGTGTTGAAATTATAGGAATTGTCTCTGGTCAGGCACTTGTATAATCGTGTATAAATTGTATATATTTATACGTAAATTATATATATTTATATGTAAAATCATGTATATTTAACATGAAATACAATAAATCAGTCAATATACATATTTTCATGCTATGTGTTCACTAATTGCTATAAAAAAAACATGTTTTGAGGATTAATATACATTGTCATTTCTTATAACTTAACATACATGATTTATATGTAAATATACACGATTTACATGTTAATATACACGATTGCACAATTATACAAGTGTCATGTAAATATACACAAGTTACGTGTGAATATACACAACTTACTGTAAATATACACACTTTATACAAAAATATACAAGTGCCGTTCTGCTTAGGCGACCTTGCAGAAATTATATCAGCATTTTTTTAATCTTTGGTGAAAAGGAAGCTCCAACACCTTAAATTAGTCAACTTCTTGAAGGCTTTTGATATTACTGCAACAAACATTCCAACATATATGTATCAAAAAAGACGCAGGAAAAAAAAAACAAAAAAAAAAAACAAACAAACAACAAGGGGGAAAAAAAAAAGAAAAAAGAAAAACTTTTTTGCTTCATTTACCAAAAACTTTTTGTAGTATATACACTTGAGAGCTTCAATTTCAATATCAAAAACAACTAATTGACATAACCCTATTAGTTGCACAATAATTCGTAAAGTCGTACAAGTCAGAAGTACATGGAACAACACTGCAATAAACAAACCATTTCTTAATCTTAAAATAAATTACTTGTATATTTCTTTTTAAATTGGGTGAGAGATTCGAACACTCAACCTCAATATTGAACACTCATATGTGTAAACTTACCGTTAGATTAAGTATGCAATCATAATTACTTGTGACTTTTGTAGAACCAAAATAATAGCGTTAGCACAAGCTATAACGTATGTGTTTATGATTCTCTAATTATTATATATAATTAGGATGATTAGTACTTTTTTTCTTTTTTACTTTTGCAAATTAATCTCCTGAACTTTAATTTTGACAAATTATCTTTTTAAATTTACTTAATTATAGAGTGCCCTAAATCAATAAGGGTGATTAAAATTTGGACAAAAACACCCTCATACACATTATGTGATGTGTTGCATGTCATCTAAAATGTTAATAATCTCCAGCATTCAAACAAAGCTAAATTAATGAAGTCGATAAAGGTGTTATCATCTAAATTTTAATAGAACAAGTTCAAATGAAGTAGATAATGGCGTTATTATCTAAATTTTAATAGTCATTGAAAGCACTTTGCTACACTTTATGAAATTCAAAAAGTAATCTAGTACTACTTATGCACGTTTAAGGTGCAGTTTGTCAATTCATGAAAAGTTGAAAACACAAAATCCCTAGATACCCATACAATTATTATGTTAGCCTCCAAAGTGGACAACAAGTATATAGTACTTCTTACTTAAATGTTGAAAAGTAGCATAAGATTATTGTCCTCGCAAAAAAAAAAAAAAAAAAAACAAAAAAAAAATCATTAGTCCATAAGTTATAGCATGCTTGTCAAACGCCTCATCAATTAAAATTGACATATAATTAAAGGAGACTGCATGCATGCACTTGTAAAGGACAACAATTATATATTCTTGATTCCATTTATATATATATGCATTCTTCAAACTGATTAAAACTCTGTATGTATGTCTTCCCTTCCCCTTGACCACCCTCCACGTCATCGACACTTGTACCACCTCGGCCCCCCATATCTCCTAAGCAATGTCACCCCCTTGACTCCCTTCCTACTGGGACTCGATCCCCTCCCTACTGTAGGTGTCTTACTGGTTATCTGACAAACTATTGTTGGGCTCAACCCTGTTTTTTTTTTTTGAGGAAAAGTTAACCGAGGAGGCTTTTTTTGTTAACGTTTCGTTGTTGTTGAAGAGAAACGGTTGTTACGTTGTAATTAATCTTTATTTTTAGTATGATTTTTCTTGTTTCTTTATATGCATTTTAAGGTTTTTTTTTTTTTTTTTTTTTTTTTTTTTTTTTTTTTAAATTTTAATATTCCACATAAGAGCTGATCTTTTTATTAAAAAATCTATTTTGTTTTTTTACTGACTATGATGGTGTTTGCGACTCTGTGGCAAAAAGTAAATGGGAAACGTAGTTTTTTGTTCGGCCATGTTATGTGCGCCGGATCTTCGATGTTTCTACAACCTCAGAATCTCTCTCGTGCACTTTAACGCTAACGGTGGAGTCGCCTTTGTTGATGTTTGTGCTAGTGTCTTCTGGTGGAGTCAGGTGGGTATTCACTATTTAAGGCAGTGATGGTGTCGCGTGGTTCTTCACTCGAGTCCTGGTTGTGCTTCCGGGCCGTGGTGAAGTCAAGTGGGCTTGGCCGATCTGTCATCTATGAGCATATTGGCAAACTTTATTATTGTTCCATGTGGCTCGACACTTTTTTCTTATTTTTAAATTTTAGTTTGATATAATAAAGGGTGTATTTTGATTTTTTTTTTATGTCACTATCATATCAATAATTCCATCACAAGTAATTTCTGGCAATTATAGTGCGTTGGTAATTGTAGAATGCACTATAATCGCCATTAGTTACTATAATTGTAGTAATTATAGTAAGTAAAACAAATGAAAATAATCAAAATCACTCCTATATTTAAAATATTTTTTTATTAGTGTTATAAAAAACCAATAAAGGGGAAAAAAAAAGATCTAGGTTAATTGCAGTGTTTACTCTAGCCTAAGTTGAGTCAAGAGTTGGTACAAGTGAAATGGAGGTCAAAACTTTTGAGCAAGTAGACAGCCAATAAAAGTACATAATTACCCATAAGTAATTTTGGCCATTAATGACTAATTACTTGCTTTGTGTTTGCGATGCCTATATATGTCGTTAAAAACGAGGCCAACGACTATGATTTTGCGCACTACTTGGAAAAGCAAGTAAATAGTGGCAATGGCGTCAATACATAACCCCGGAAAATGAGGCGTAGAAACCAACAAAAGAAAAATAAAAAAATAAACAAAAAAAGTAACAAAAAGTCCACTTGGCAAGCTTTGAACCACCAAACCAACCTCGTTCCTTTGTCCCATTTAGTGGCTCAGTTTCTTTCTTATATAAACACCACACCAAAATCCTACCAAATCATTAACCCAAACCAGTCACACATTGAAGTTGCATTTTCTTTAGTGTTTCAATTCTTGGGTTGTTTTTCTTTTCTGGGGTTTTGAGCTTTTTGGAGTTTTTTTTTTTTTTTTCCCTTTTTTTTTGGTCATTACTATTCAATATGGTTGGGACTGGAGTGTTTGCAGAGATATTGGATGGGGATGTGTACAAGTACTATGGTGATGGAGAGTGGAAGAAGTGTGCTTCTGGTAAAAGTGTTGCCATAATCAACCCCACTACCAGAAAGACTCAGTACAAAGTTCAAGGTAAGTATTTGTTTTTGTTTTTAATAATAATTTTACATAAATATTATGATTTGCGTTTGATTCACGCATGTCATGTAATTATTTATATGTAAGCACTAATGTTGTGTTTTTGGGGGTGAAATTGATGAAAAAGCATGTTCCCAAGAGGAGGTGAACAAAGTGATGGAAATAGCAAAAGCAGCACAGAAATCATGGGCAAAGACTCCTCTTTGGAAGAGAGCAGAGCTGCTTCACAAGGCTGCTGCTATTCTTAAGGAACACAAGTTTCCAATTGCGGAGTGTCTTGTCAAAGAGATTGCTAAACCAGCCAAAGATTCTGTCACTGAGGTTCACAAATTCTTGCTGGTCTTGCATTTAAGTTAGAATAATTACTCCCAAAGACCCAAAAAAAAAAAAACAAAAGGTTTTAGTAGTACTATTCAAAATTAGTGCTGTTAGTTTTGGATATAAACTTTTCTTAATTTTTTTTAAAGTATAAAAATAACAATATAAATCCCAAATATTTTGCATTAAGTACTACAAAATATATATACTGATATACCGACTAAATTGTAATTTTTTTTTAATTTTTATATTTATACAAAAACAGAGTATGTACTGTTATTACATTACATATGGTTTTACACTGATGAAAATTTGGCGTGGGACTAACCGTACAACTTTTTTCTTTCCTTTTTCTTTTCTAAAGTTTAATTTGATTTAGTATTTACCTCCACAATACTGTTTTTGGGATAGTTTAGAGGCCAATTAGAGAATGAACTTGCTTGTTTCCATGTTCATGTAGTTTGAACAATTTAAGTTTTCAAGATTATATTTTTTAAAATTTTTTTTTTTTTTTTTTTTTTTTTTTTTTTTTTTTTAAAGGTCGTGAGGTCTGGAGATCTGGTGTCTTACTGTGCCGAAGAAGGGGTTAGGATTTTGGGAGAAGGGAAGTTCTTGGTTTCCGATAGTTTTCCCGGAAATGAGAGGACAAAGTACTGCCTCACTTCAAAGGTATACATCATTTTCTGGATTTGAATGCATTCCTGAGATTAATATTTATATTTATTCTGTATAACAATAACAATGATTTAGAAGTCTGTAACATTAGTTTGTGATAAACATATTTCCTTTTCTTTTGTTTAGTAAAGTTGTGACTACATAAAATAAATATGATGTTGTACTTTGCATTTTTATATTTGTATATGTGACTTGTAGGATCAATTATTTGTGAAAGATTTAAGCTTTGCCTATATTTTTTTAGTTATGTTTCTTATTATGGCTAGACTATATGATGGTGACTAGTTTCTTAAGAGTGTCTTTTTTTTTTTTTTTTTGCCTCTTTGAGAGAGTTATATCTTATTCTATTGTAGCTCCTACAAAGCATTATCCGTGGACCCACCTAGTAATCATAACTCTCTCTCATATTTATTTGTATGGGGACATATGAGCCATGCACAGTTAGTTGGGTTTAATGACGCAAGCCTAAAACAGATTTCTGAAAGAATTATCTGAAGTGGGTCATATAGATGAGTTCCACATAGGAAAAAGAAAAAGCACCAATGACAAATTATTTTTAGATAAGAAAAGTTAGATAGCCTTTTGAAATTAGGAGATTTTTTTGGTAGCTATTCAAAAAATGAATTACCAAAAATTCTTTTTAACTGTATCTGATCTGTATAAAAAATTATTACTTTTACATATTTTTTTAATCTTTTATGATTTTAGTTAGATCTAAGTGTTAGAAACTAAGCCTTCGGTACATTTTCTGCTTGGTTTGGTTATCTGTTGCCATTGTTTTGTGTAACAACTGATGATTGTACATGATTGCAAAGAACCAACAACAATAAGTTGAACACTAGTTAAATCTGTCATAATTTCAAAAAAAAAAAAAAAAAAGGTTACTTATCTTCTAGGCTTCTAGCTACGTGGTAGAAATTAAAATTTCACCATGTAGGGGATATGAGACGTATTGCTATCATTTTGTAGATAAAAGAAAAAAAGTTTAAATAATATAATTGTAATTATGTTTCAATTCCAATTGCAGATTCCTCTCGGGGTGGTTTTGGCGATTCCACCATTTAACTATCCTGTCAACCTTGCTGTCTCAAAAATTGCTCCTGCTCTTATAGCCGGAAATTCCCTTGTGCTTAAACCCCCAACTCAGGTAACTACCATACTAATGACAAATTTGTTCCATAAACTATGTGACAATCACCAATTTACTAGTGCACAACGTACTGTGAAAACTTAACAAACTTCAAAATGTTAATTAAAACACAAAGAAACACTATTTAATTAAGCATTGCAGATTGATTCTCTGAATCTCCTAAATTTCTTTCTAGGGAGCTGTTTCTTGTCTCCACATGGTGCACTGTTTTCACCTAGCTGGCTTTCCGAAAGGCCTTATCAATTGTGTCACTGGGAAGGGATCCGAGATTGGTGACTTCCTTACCATGCATCCTGGGGTAAACTGCATAAGGTAAAATCCCAGGTCATCATAATTTCATCCCATACAATTAGGCCCTCGTTTTGGTCTCTATTTGATGCGTTAGCTAACTCTTGAATCAATTCCTTCTTAGCTTCACTGGTGGAGACACTGGCATTGCGATTTCAAAGAAGGCCGGCATGATCCCTCTCCAGATGGAGTTGGGAGGAAAAGATGCATGCATTGTGCTCGAGGATGCCGACTTGGATTTGGTTGCGTCGAACATTATTAAAGGCGGCTTTTCTTACAGGTGAAGGGATTAGAAATTTAGGATACATGTAGAACAGCACTATACTTGGCCTGTGCTGAAATTGGAAATTGATACTCATTGAAAAGCTCGTTGACACACCATGAAACTAAATCTTAACTGTTACGGGTGAATAAGTTGTGACAAGAAAGTTTATTTTACTATAAAATTCTCTTATGATATTTATCATTACTGATTTTAAAAATTTATCAACAAAAGAATCAATATTTTTGTGATTCAAGTATATGCTTAATTTCCTTATAAAACCACTAACATGGTCTATTCTTTGTTTGCTTAATTCCTGCTCTTACAACAGTGGACAGAGGTGTACTGCTGTTAAGGTTGTATTAGTAATGGAATCTGTCGCTGATGCCCTTGTCGAGAAAGTGAAGGCAAAGGTGGCAAAACTGACAGTTGGACCACCAGAGGAAGACAGTGATATCACTCCAGTTGTTTCCGAGTCGTCTGCGAATTTCATCGAGGGATTGGTTAAGGATGCAAAAGAGAAAGGTGCAACATTTTGCCAGCCATACAAGAGAGAGGGAAATCTCATCTGGCCTTTGTTGTTAGATCATGTCAGGCCCGACATGAGAATTGCATGGGAGGAGCCATTTGGACCCGTTTTACCAGTCATTAGGATTAACTCTGTTGAAGAAGGAATCCACCATTGCAATGCCAGCAATTTTGGACTCCAGGTACAAACTTACATTTACTAATTGATTCAACATGAATAGACATTATTTCAAGAAAGGAGGAAAAAAAAAAAAAAACATGAATGGAGACTTGAACTTGTGATCTTCTGATCACCCATCAATAGTTCCATGCTTCACTTACATGAGATATTTGTCCTCTCTGATATTGGTTGCACCACAAAAAAGTTTGATAAATGTGCAATGTCATCTGTTAAGCTCTTTTAGCACAACAAACTTGGTTTTTGTCTCTTAGTATACCTGTCCCCTTACGTTTTGGCTGAGGCCTTATCTTATAAACAACCAACTAAAAATCATCCTTCTATAATTTGTCAAAGTATATGTTAAGCTCTTTTAGCACAACAAACTTGGTTTTTGTCTCTTAGTATACCCGTCCCCTTACGTTTTGGCTGAGGCCTTATCTTATAAACAACCAACTAAAAATCATCCTTCTATAATTTGTCAAAGTATTATGTTCTTCTTATCCTATAAACAACTAAAACTTAAAACTTATCCTTGTATAATACACGTTCGGTCTATCTTCACTATCTCTCCCTTTTGAGTAATTAGTGTTTATTCATGTCTCAAACAGGGTTGTGTCTTCACAAGGGACATCAACAAGGCAATGTTGATCAGTGATGCAATGGAGACAGGGACGGTTCAGATTAACTCCGCACCAGCTCGTGGACCGGATCATTTCCCATTCCAGGTAAGCAATCTCTAAACAAAGACCCCACATGATTGCAATTTTTCTTTTTCCTAAAATATAAAAGGGAATCTATGGTGGCATCTTGCCTCCCATTCCCTTTATCACTTTGGAAAACCTAGGACCCACCAACAAAGTAGAAACGATCTGACCCAATTCTACTCAAAAGATGAGCCCAATTTTATTTCATGCCACCACATATTCAATGCCTCACAACAAATTAGTCAGGCAGGGGCCATATAGCGGGGCTGTAAAGTATCAAATCTAGGCACGTGCTAAGGGGAGAAGGAAAGACATCCTTATCATTGCATTAAAACCCATTTGAAGTCGGCCATTTCTAGTCGGCTAGTTGCACAAGACTGCAGTTGCTATATCACCAACGTTTCTTTCTAAGGCCAATACTTCTATAGATCCAACAAATATTTTTACTCAATGCAGGGTATTAAAGACAGCGGAATTGGGTCACAAGGAATCACCAACAGCATCAACATGATGACCAAGATCAAGAGCACTGTTATAAACTTGCCAACTCCTACTTACACTACGGGCTAGTTGTGTTAATCACCCTTTACGGAATGGGATAGTGGCTAATACTTATGTAGTGTATGTGCACGTGAATTTAGTCAGAAAAGACTTAAATTACTGTATTTCTCTTTATTAATTTTGTCTTAGGCAAAAGTGAATAAGGAGGATAGGACTCTTTCATCAACCAGCTACATCATCTGCTATACATGCCAGTATGATGCATATGCTGCTACAGAAAGAATGAATTTGGCTTCTCTTTTGCTCGTGTGACATGTTAGCCAGAAAACTTTTAAGACGAATAATAGCATTGCTAGGTTCTATGGTCCAATTTTTTTATTTTTTATTTATTTTTATCGCCTTCTATTAAGGTTGTTTGCAGAGGGTGCTTTTGCTTTTGCTTTTTTCCTTTTTTTTTTTTTTTTTTAATTTTATTTTAAGGAAGGTGTTCCGGGTCCATGTGGGAACTATGCGTATTGTGTATATATGACCCTAAGAGCCATAGAGGGGTGCGCGAGTGTAAGGATGCTGACACGACACACGTATGGGGTGAACCAAAGATAAATAAAATTAAATGACGTGTGCATGTGTATGCATGTAGACACTAGTCAATAGCTATAAATGTAAGAATAATAAAAGTGATCTTCAATGTAGGATCGCTATATGTTACACTATTATGAATTAAAGAATCTATTATGAATTAAAGAATAAATAAGAAACTGCTGTGAAAGTTTGGATGATCATATGTCGCTTTCATAAACAGCTTTCATTGATAGAAGTTTCGTTTCAACGAAAGAAGTTTTGTTAAAACTTGTTACAAGAAAGGTTGTTTACTTGAAACTTGTATAATAACAATTTGGCAACATCGACGATCTTCAGATGGCCTCCTACATCAACTATAAATAGGCCGAAGTTTGTAAGAGAAATCAAGAAGAGTTGTAAGAGAAAAAGGAGGAAATAAAAATTAAGAGAACCGCCGAAGGTTGTACGAGAAAAAAGAGGAAATAAAAATTAAGAGAACCGCCGAAGTTTGTAAGAGAAATCAAGAAGAGTTGTAAGAGAAAAAAGAGGAAATAAAAATTAAGAGAACCACCGAAGTTTGTAAGAGAAATCAAGAAGAGTTGTAACATCCTAATTTTCGGACTTAAACTTTTGTGTTAATTTTGTATGAAGGAATTGTAAGAGAAATGATAAAAGAGTTTAAGGACTAAATTGCAAGGCTTTAGGAGGGCATGATTGAAAGAATTTTCGTAGTTGGGGGCCATATTAACAAAAAAAAAAAAAAAAAAAAAAAAAACAGGACCAACTGCCCTTTCACGTGGCATGGCTGGAACCTCAGCCATGCCACTCATCTCCCTTCTCTGGCCACGTTGAGGAGGGGATGGTGTAACATAGGAAGGAAAAAAAAAAAATTCAATTTTTCAATCTCTCTCAAACCTCAACCTTATTTCACATTTCTCACTCTTCCTTTCTCATCTTCCCAACCGACTCTCTCTCCCCCTCGATCTCCCTTCCAGGAAAAAAAAAAAGAAAAGAAGAGCCTTGATTTGGTTAGAAAACAAATGGCTTTCTTCAAAATTCCATAGGTAATCCGGTTTTGGGATTGATTGTGTAGAAGCTTGAAGTATTGAAGGTGGTTTTCCAAGATCAAAGAGGTATGAGACTTTGATTTCGTTTATCCTTTGTCTCCAAATCCAGTTTTTGGTTCAAATTTCGGATTTTGATAAGTTTTTCTAGGTAATCCGAATCCTAGGAGATTTCTTGTAGGGTATTCTCTTATTTCCTTTTCTAATCCGAAAATTTGATTTTTGCCTTGATGTTTTCCTTCGCTTAGTGGCTGGATTCTGTGGATTTTAACGTTACAACCTAATTTGGTCTTAGAAAAGTTGAACCTTGAGCTTCCCTCAAAATCCCATTTTCGGATTCCTTCAAAGGCCCAACTTTTAAAATACAAATTTGAGCTCAAAGTGAAGTTTTTCTATATTTTTAGTCTCCGAATCTTGTAACCTACCTAAGGAGTATAAGGACAAGCATAATCAAGCCTTCTCAATGGTGGACGTTACTCTTTTGCAGCAAACTGATTTTAGGAAAAAGGGGCTGCAGCAATTCCTGGAGGAAAAAAAAAGAGGTTGTTTGAGCTAGGATTCAAGGTAAGGGTTTATTTGGGGAAAAATCTTTGAATGGCTGGGTGTTTAGTTGGGAGTTATTGATTGAATTATGTTGTGACTCTAGTTTGAGGAGGAGAAAGATTCAACTCAGCCCAGAATTGAAGAGGAATTGGATTTTG
>NW_010359249.1:48245-77041 GCF_000414095.1 Morus notabilis | reverse complement strand
GGAATTGTGATTTCGTGGAAACTGTTTTTAAGGTACTTAGAGATGTCGGATTGAGACATGTGGTAGTTCGTTGGAAAGATATACATGTCTACTTTGATTTGAAGTTAATTTTGGAATTTTTAAAGACAAAAAGAATATCTTATGAATTTTCTTCTAAAGATGGACGATCAGTGAAATTCCAATTTCAGGGGAAAGTGATTATGAGTTAGAAATTGATTTATGGCTGAGCTATTGAGCTCTAATGACGGTGGCCAATTTGTCTATTTTGAACAATGAAAAAGAAAACGAGCAAGGGAAACGAAGAAGGTTAAACGCAGATTTTGCTAAGCAACTCAGGTAAGTGGAGTTTGACTTCTCTGCAACACTTACAAACTTTGTTTGATAGACTTTCTATGGAATGTCTAGTATGCCATTATATGAATTTTTATGACATTGTCAATGTGTATGATTGTGAAGATTACTTGTAATTGAGTACATAACAACATGCATGTTAGGCCGGTACTGCCAAGTCCTCAAAGGACTTCTAATGTGATGTAGTGATTGATGAAATTGTGATTGAGCCGCACAAGTCTCTCGAACCAAGTGGGTGATGACAGAGACTATATTGTGATATTGAGAAATTGTGATTTTGAATGCGCTGGCCGTTCCCTCGAACCAGGTGGGTGATGACGGGGAACCTGATATTGTGATTTGAAATATTGGCATGTGGCCAGATTGTGAAAAAGCCGGCGGCAGTACCGGGAGGGCCCTAGTGATATGTAGTGCACGTGCATAAAGTGTAAGATTGATTGGCATAAGTTACCTATGATGTTGCAATGTGTGAGCATGTTAAAATAAGATTATGTGATTGTAGCTCTACTTACTGAGCTTGTAGCTCATTAAAGTTTGCTCTGTGCTGTAGGTAAAGGTAAGAACAGTAAGCAGGGGAGCTGGCTTCGTTGACCGCTGTACATATGATTGAACCAAAGAAGCTGTACACAGATTATTTTGTGTCTGTAAACATATATATTTTGGAGTTAGACTTATAAACCTTGGATGACTGTATAATTTTAATTATAGCTAGGAAACCTGATAGGAATGGTGTATTAATGAAATTTTGTTTAAGCAAAAAAAAAAAAAAAACAATTGAAACACCATAGTTTTCACATAAGTGACAGGTGAAGGTTAGTGATTGTGGCACGCCCTAGGATTGTTAGCAAGGAACTAAAACATTTGAAGGAGATGGTATATAAGGGGTGTCACAAGAGTTGTAAGAGAAAAAGGAGGAAATAAAAATTAAGAGAACCACCGATGTTTGTATGAGAAATCAAGAAGAGTTGTAAGAGAAAAAGGAGGAAATAAAAATTAAGAGAACCACCGATGTTTGTATGAGAAATCAAGAAGAGTTGTAAGAGAAAAAGGAGGAAATAAAAATTAATCGAATAAGTGTTTTGAGAGAATAGAAAGAGTGCAAAATTAATAATAGTATTTCTCTATATTTGTCTTTTTATTTTATTATTTATTTACCTTACCTATATAATAGTATATATATCTCCAATTTATAACACCTTATCAGTATGAATTGCTCTAAAAAAAGTAAATTCTATTAGTATTATATACTATAGTTGCACTTATATAGTCATATTGTTAATGTAATATAATTTAGTTTGCTTTGTTTTTCTACTCATTAATTTTTGGTTTATTTGTTTTGTTTGTTGACTTTGTTATGCTATTTTCGTTACATATTGTTTTGTGGATCATGAACGGCAAGTGACATAATCTTTTAATTCTATTATTATTTCCTTTATATTCGGTACTCTATTTGACAAGCTAACAAGTATTCACAAATCTGATTTATTTGTTGACTAACTTGCCTTATTTCCACCACCACTTGTCAAAGAAATTCGTTTGTGCCAAGTTCCATAAAGCTTCCCAAGAACTTGCCGTAGAGTCACTGCCATAAGTTATAAAGTCTATATATACTCCATAGGCTAAGAGTTCAATGATACGCCTTCTTCATTTTCTTTTCTTCATATTGCTTCTGCTTCCTAAGGCTCAAGACGTTTGTTCACTATTTATTCAGAGTTTTCTAACCAACACTTTTATACAAGTGTATACGTAGCCTCTGATATTTATATTTTATGTGCAATTGTTCTTAATTTTCATTATTATATTTGCATACTAACCTTTTTAAATATCTAATATTGTTCCTGCAATATTTAAATTCTTAAGTTTAATATCATTATTACTATCTATTTAAATTCTTAAATTTAATATTATTTTACTATCTGTTGGTTAATTTTGGTTAATTATTATATATCTTGTATATGTAGAAATATTAAATTAAAAATTTTTATGTGCATCTCTATCTCACTTGATGCTTGTTAAGGTTAAATTTAGTTCCTCATTTCTCACTGTACATGTGTCATCATGCATTTCGGAGAATGTGATCAAATTATGAAATTGCCAGCCAAAACAGGCTTTGAGCAGTCGATCAATCCAACAGGCTTCGAGCAGTCAATCAATCCAACAACTTGCCAGACGAGCAGTCAAACAGACATGCCAGCTCAGCATTTGAGAATTAAATATGAAGATCTTATCTGCAACAAGAGTATTTGGTATTAAACTAAAGGATCACATCCAGAAAAGTAAAGGGGAAAGTTAATCATCCCACACGATTGCTCCCTTAGCGTCATCCTTATAAGAAAAGATTTCCTAGAGGAACATCAATAAAAAGTCAAACGAGAAACTACCCAAAGGCTTATTTTCAGCCACCAAGAGCCTATGAATGCATGCCATAGGCGTCTAAGACAAGGGTTCACGTATTCCTACACACGCTTTCACCCCTATAAGCATATTTTCTCTCTTTTCAGGTACTTTTTAGTATTTTTCTCACATTGTTTCTCTTTGTATTCATGGAGAGCACTATTGTACTCATCTTCTTCAGTCATAGTGAAACTACCGAAGACCCTACAGTGGACGTACCTTGTGTTAGCGTTTATGCCCTTAAGAATAAATGTAACAATATTCTTTGAGATATTTTGACTATTAATAAAGATTTGTTTATTTTATATATCTATGAATTGTCCTCTTTATGTTCATAATAGTTGAATGTATGATAAGCAAACTGAAAGTCTGAGACTGTCATTCTAAATCTTTAGGTCATGCATGTAATGTGAAGAACATGCGGAAGACAAGAATCTAAAGATGATAGTCTAAATCTTATGATCCACAATCGAGAGAATAAAGTTGGGCGCTTTATTCATGTTAAGATTGTTATGTTGTCTACTTCCTAACGGAGACGGCTTGTCTTGGTCGTTGGAGCTGGGACTCCATGGGTGGAGACATTGATATAGTTTCTAATGGTGAAATCTATATTGGATCGGACCAAAGTTGAATTATTTTAATTAATAATTCTGTTTGAATAAAACAATTCACTTTTGATGAATTATATGTTGTCATCTTAATCCTGAGATGGATGATGAACCTGTATACTTGACTTGTATCCTTTGATGTACTAAAGGGAGACATCCTGACATTATGTAAAGGTACGCTTGCCGGTACATTAGGAGTATGACTCGTGTATGCGTAGATTCGTTATTCATAGATAGTGGAATCCATAGCTCTATAAAGAGTCAATGGTATCCTCTTATGCATTATCAGTGGATTGGAAAATATGAGCGCTCAGCCATTGGACTACTCTGTATTATCTAATGGTTTACTGTTTGTAATGATACGAATAGTATTTTTCCGATGGTATGATAATGGAATATAAGATAAATGTAATCGGGAAGGTAAAACGGAACTTGACCTCAAGTCGATTATGGATATCCTATGGGGATGATACACTAATATATTGAGTCATGGACTAGAGCTAATCAGAGCTTTGTAAATACGCTATATAAATCGAGAGTGCAGCTCTAGGCTTTTAGTGGAATAGCGCTAGAGTTTTATAATCATGAGACGGACTTGTTGGTTTACAAGTAGCGTTGTGATTATAGGAGCTTGATTTATATATGTCCATCGGGTCCCTTTGCTAGCTCACATAATTTCCTGTAACGATACGGTGTATTTCCTACACATTGGTAATTTGTGTTATTTCCGTAACGAGAGGTTCAAAGTTAATTCATGGGTGAATTAATTGATAAATTAATTCTAAATAAATTAGTTGAATTATTGTTTTAAGAGTTGTTTAATATGGGAAGACTATTATATGACTGTTTTGATCAGGCAATTTCTCTATTGAATTGCTTGAATCAAAACTGAGGCTCTATGCAAGTTTCCTGTATTGAAAAAGTAGGAAAAACAACTTTTGTCAGTGCAGACAGGCCGGCCGGTTGGGTAGACCGGTCACAGGTCGACCGGTCCGGTCGACCGGTTAGTGAAGACAGGTCGACCGGTGAATTAGAACGTCTCTGTCACCGGTCAACCGGTTGTAACGTAAAATGCATGCTGACGTGGCAAAATCGACTCTGGATGCGATTAGAACTTTGGGAAACCTAATTGTTACGGAAGTATGACTTCCTAAACACTATAAATAGCCTATTAAGTCACATTACTTATTAGATCACTTGAGAGACTTTTTGGAGGCTATTGATAAAAGATTCCTGAGAGGAAAAATTGTTTAATTCTCCAGAACAATTTTTTCTTTGGCTCTCTTGTGATTGGAAGGAGATCAAGAATACCTAGAGGAGATTAAACGACGTGTGCCCACCCGCACATCGATTGTGAAAACGAGAATAGCAAAGAAGACCAGTTGGTTGAGGCTCTTCCGGTTGCTGTTTGGAACGCTTAGATCTGTGAGACATGCAGTTTTCTGAAATCTCAAAAGGTATGTTTTAGATCTTTAGTATTTATGTTATATAGCATCATGAACATGTTCTTGTTTGGCTTTGACGTTGATTAAAAATTTTAAATTCCGCTGCGCACTCGATGCCATTAATTTTCCAACACCTTGAGTTATCACGGGAACCACTATAGAATCTCTGTGTCCTTATTTCTTTTATTTTTCTGCTGATTTATTTCATTGCTTACACGATATTGATGTCATCCTCTGAGTTCAATCATTATCGTCGAATCGATGGAGCCCAATAGTACTTTATGAAGACAATACAACATGCATTGCCTAAGTCAAAGGAGGCCATATCAAAGGCGATAGAACCAAGCATATTTTGCCAAAGTTCTTCTTCACACATGAACTATAAAAGTAGGGTGATGTAGACGTTCGACAAATTCATTCATGCGACAACTGGCTGATCTATTCACTAAAGCACTTCCTACTTTAACATTTGAGAAATTGGTGTCTGGTATTGGAATGCGTTGACTTAAAAATTTTTTATGGATGCACAAGCAGCACCAATTATGTCTGCATAAGGGGGAGTTAATTACGCACTGTACTTTTTTCCCCTTAGTCAAAAATTTTATCCCACTGAGTTTTTCTTAGTAAGGTTTTTAATGAGGTAGTATTTTCCAAAGCGTAACATAGACAAGAATATTGTATTCTTTTTCCTTCACTAGGATTTTTGCCCGCAAGATTTCTTCCTAGTAAGATTTAACGAGGCAAATTCTTGTATATGAACATCCAAAAGAGGAAGTGTTGTGAAAATTTGAATGATCATATGTCAGTTTCATAAACAACTTTTATTTATAGAAGTTTCATTGAAAGAAGTTTTGTTAAAACTTGTAACAAGAAAAGTTGTTTACTTGAAACTTGTATACAAACATGGCAACATCGAGGAAACGTCAGATGACCTCCTACTTCAACTATAAATATGCCTTCAATGGAAGGCAAGAGAACCATCGAACTTTGTAAGACACTACAAGAATAATGACTTTAAGAGACCAAACTTTTTTATACCAAAAAATTTTTGGTAGCAGAAAACACACTTTTTGCTACCAAACTTTGGTAGCTGAAAGTATCAAGGCTTTAGTTACTAAATTTAGTAGCAAAAACAACACAATCCGCTACCAAATATAATTTGGTAACAAATAACATGGCGGGAAATGAAATTTGGTTCCCGCCAATAGCTTTTTGCTACCAAAATAATATTTAGTAACAAAAGCATAAGATTCTACTACAAAAAATTTGGTAGCAAAATATGACTTTTTTGCTACCAAACATGTTTTGGTAACAAAAGGTTGGCGGGAAGTAAAATTTTTTCCCGTCCGAGGTATTTGCTACCGAATTATTTTTGATAGCAAAACATATAACATTTGCTACCAAGAGTTGGAAGAAAAATATAACTATCTACCACCAAAATTTGGTAGCGAAAAATTAAGTTTTTGCTACCAAAAAACATAATTTTTTGCTATCAAATTTTAGTAGCAGAAAACATGATTTTGCTACCAAATTCTTATTTTTGTGACAAAAAGGCGTTTTTTGCTACCAAAAGTTGTGTTTGGTAGCAAATCATATAAAAACATTAATATTAATATTTTGTGCTTGTATTGCTTTTTTTAAAAAACTTCTATGAATGTGTCCTATATTAAGTTTTAACAATCATCCTAGTATATTTTGTATAATAATAATTTGATAATTTAGTTATTTTGTGTAGGTGTAACAAGAGACATGTTCATGTGTACACATATGTGATCTTGTTAACTAAGTATATGTTCCACACAGAGTGGTATATAATCTCACTATTTGATTGATTTTTAACTTTGAATAATGTATTTCAATTTCAAAACTACATTTTTTGTTATAATGTTATTAGAACAATGATTCTTAAATAATTTTTGACATTATAATGTTATTTTTTTAATGTTTAATATATGTCTTTCTAGTACCAAATTCATATTTGGTAGTAAAAAATATGCTTTCAGCTACCAAAACAATGTTTGGTAACAAAAAATATAAGTTTCTGATACCAAATTTTGGTAGCAAAAAACATGATTTTGCTACCAAATTCTTATTTTGGTAACAAAAAGATGTTTTTTGCTACCAAAAGTTGTATTTGGTAGCAAATCATATAAAAACTTTAAGACTTACATTTTGTGCATGTATTGTTTTTTTTTATTTTCCATAAATATGTCCTATATTAAGTTTTAACAATCATCCCAATATATTTTGTATAACAATTATTTGATAATTTAATTATTTTGTGTAGGTGTAGCAAGAGACATGTTCATATGTATATATATGTGATATTGTTAATTAAGTATATGTTCCACATAGAGGAATATTTAATCTTACGATTTGATTACTTTTTAACATGGAATAATATATTTTAATTTTAAAACTATATTTTTTGTTATAATGTTACTAGAATAATGAGTATAAAATAATATTTGTCATCAACAAGTGTTTTTTTTTTAATTTTTTAATATATTTCTTTCTGCTACCAAATTAAATTTTAGTAGCAAAAAATATATTTTCGGCTACCAAAATAATGTTTGGTAACAAAAAACATAATTTTTTGGTACCAAATTTTGGTAGCAGAAAATATGATTATGCTAGCAGCGGATGATGCGAAAGCTTGGGTTAGGATACAAGACCATCCATATGTGCCAGAGTGAGTGTGTGTTGCATTACAAAGAGTACAAAGATTTGAAGGAATATCCGGTATGTGGTCATAAGAGGTATAAAAATTGTAATGCAAAGGAGAAAAAAGTTCCACACAGAAAAATGCACTACTCTCATCTCATTCCAAGATTGCAGTGTTTATTTATGTCTCGACACATCGCTGAATATATGAGGTGGCACAAAGAACAATGTGTTGAGACTGAAGGAGTCCTTCGACACCCTGCTGATGTGGAAGTGTGGAAGGAATTTGACAAACAATATCCGAAATTTGCAGCTGAACCACGTAATGTTAGATTAAGTCTTGCTTCCGATGGTTTCACGCCGTTTGGAGATATGGCAAATCCATATAGTATATGGTCAGTTTTACTGGTGGCTTACAACATGCCCCCTTGGAGATGTATGAACCAGACACATATCATGATGTCGACATTAATTCCGGGACGGAAGGCACCGGGGAAAGACATAGACATTTATTTGAGACCTCTAATTGATGAAGTTAAAGGGTTATGGGAGAACGGCGTTAGAACGTACGAT
Source organism: Morus notabilis (assembly GCF_000414095.1). Taxonomy (NCBI): domain Eukaryota; kingdom Viridiplantae; phylum Streptophyta; class Magnoliopsida; order Rosales; family Moraceae; genus Morus; species Morus notabilis. Next base: position 69,006 of record NW_010359249.1, on the reverse strand, counting down.
GTAGTTGAAAAAAACAATTTACTTTGTGTGCTGCAATATTATGGACAATTCATGATTTTCATGCATACGGTACTTTATCCGGCTACTCCACCGAATGATATGAGGCTTGTCCGGTGTGTATGGATGAAACCGCTTCATTCCGATTACAGAGTAAGATTTGTTATATGGGGCACCGTCGTTATTTAAGTCCGGATCATGCTTGGCGTTCTGACTTAAATTTTAATGGTTCTGTTGAAACTAGAATGCCTCCCAAATCAATATTGTAAGAGAAAGTTATCGTTTAGTTCTGGTTCAAAATCCAAATCTGCTCCATCTCTGCCGGATGTTGAGGCATTTCCCCGGACTCCTTTAGTGGCATCTTTAGGCACATTAGGCTCATCCACATCTTCACGAGCAGATAATGAGTCATCTAATGATCATCAACAATTTCATGAGGATCAACCTCCGGAGATTCTATGTATTGAAAATACACGTAAGATCATGTTTCATTATTTTTAATTGAGTTTTTTTTACACTATTCTACATTTAACCTCCTTTGTAAACAACACGGTCAACAAATGTTCGAGGACCAACTACATGTCAAGGAATTAACAAGTTAGTGTCCAAGAAAGGAAAGCTTCAAGTACAATTTAGGGAATCTGAGCTCTGAGTTTACAAGAAGCATGCAGGCCGATTTGTGAGCAAAATCGGCTCTATAGTTTGCCACCATGCTCCATTAAAGTATAGTGGTTGGGGTAAGATTCCTGAAAATGAACAGAATGAATGCATAAGACGATTGAAGGTAAAATTTTCTATTGTAACTTATTCTTTATAACGATTGCACTTATGTAAAAACAAATTTAGCAACTTTTTTTTCTTTAGGATCTATTTGATTTAGATTTTGAGGCGCATGCACAATTGAAAGACATTGTGCATCAATATATCTATGAGCGCTTTAAAGATTATCGATATCAGTGCCACGAAAAATATCAGGCCATTATTGAGGAAGGAAAAGATCCATTGCAACATTTACCGAATCAATATATTAAATCAGATGATTGGGAGTGGATGTGCACCAATTGCTTTGGCGATGATCAATGGTAGGTAAAATGAACAACTTAACTGTATTATGAGACGTTTGTTTGAAAATGTGGTTTTGAACCAATATGTGTGGTTTTGCATTTTCTGGGTTAATTGAAATTGTAGGGGAGATGATGTCAAAATTTCTATAATATTTTAATGTATTTAAATGTTTCTTTTTTCATTTATATAGAAAAAAGCACAGGTTGCTACGGAAAATCATTCTAAAAAGCCAATAGTTATTTGGGTGGCTCAAGATCTATAGTTCAACATTTGGGGGAAGTCCATGTAATAAACTTTCACTCACTTAAGTATATTACCACTTGAAATCATAATTTCTTTTTTCTTTTTAACTAACTAACAAATAATGATTTCTATGTAGAACACACATTCAAGTTCTGACTCAAATGCTTTGGGAGGGTATTTTGAGGTCTTCAAGAACACTCATTGGAGCGAATCACGGGGATGGACAACTGAGAGAGCAAAGGAAGATTATGTAAGAATTACTAAACACTTTATCATTTCGTTTGATTTTGTATTTTTTTTTACTCTAACTTGAAAGTTTATAACACTTCACCTAATGCAGGAACAAATGATCAAGATCCACGATGCTAATTTAAGTGAAGTACTAGAGGGGTCAGAACTTGACTCTGATGCAGAGGAAGAAATTTACTCTCAAGTTTTGTCAAGTGAGAGGTATGAAAAATATGGTTTCAAGCGTGACATAGGTCATGTACTAAGAAAAGTGCCACAAGGTCGCAAATCTAGAGGGTTAGTGTGACACCCCTTTTATACCATCTCCTTCCAAGCTTTATTTCCTTACTATTAATTCAAATCTAAGGACGTGCCACAATCACTGACCTTCACTTGTTACTTATGTGAAAACTATGGTGTTTCAAAATTTTTTTTTTTTTTTGGTTAAACAAAATTTCGTTAATACACCCTTCCTATCAAGTTTTCTAGCCACAATTAAAATTATACAGTCATCCAAGGTTTATGAGCTTAACTCCAAAATATATATGTTTACACATCTAAAATAATCTGTGTGTAGCTTCTTCGGTCCAACCATATGTACAGCGGTCAATGAAGCCAGCTCCCCTGCTTACTGTTCTACTTTGTTCTTACCTTTTCCTACAACACAGAGCAAACTTTAATGAGCTTTAGGCTCAGTAAGTAGAGCTATAATTACACAATCTTACTTTAACATACGTATGCATCACAGCATCCTAGGTAACTTATGACAATCAATTCCTACACTTTATGCACGTGCACTATATATCACTAGGGCCCTTCCGGTACTGCCGCCGACTTTTTTACAATCTGATCACATGCCAATTTCTCAAATCACAATATCAGGTTCCCCGTCATCACCCACCTGGTTTGAGGGAACGGCCAGCGCATTCAAAATCATAATTTCTCAATATCACAATATAGTCTCTGTCATCAGCCACTTGGCTCGAGAGACTTGCACGGCTCAATGACAATTTCATCAATCACCATATCACAATAGAAGTCTTTTGAGGACTTGGCAGTACCGGCCTATCATACATGCTATTATGTGCTCAATCACAAGTAATCTAATAATCCACGTGATGCTCTACTTTGTGCACAATATATTAACATAGGCATGCCTTCACAACCATACACATTGATAATGTCATAAAAATTCACATAATAGCATACTAGACATTCCATAGAAAGTCTATCAAATAAAGTTTGTAAGTGATGTAGAGAAGTCATACTCTACTTACCTGAGTTGCTTACCAAAATCCAAGTTTAACCCTCTTCGTTTCCCTTGTTCGTTTGCCTTTCTACTGTTTCAAAATAAATAAGTTTGCCATTGTTATTAGAGCTCAATAGCTCAACCATAAATCAATTTCTAATTCATAATCACATTCCCCTGAAACTGGAATTTCACAAATTCGTCCATCTTTAGAAGAAAATTCATAAGATATTCTTTTTATCTTTAACAATTCCAAAATTAACTTCAAAATAAAGTAGACATGTATATCTTTCTAACGAGCTATCATATGTCTCAATTCGACATCTCTAAGTACCTTAAAAATAGTTTCCACGAAATCATAATTCTGTTTTTTTTTTTTCGTTTTTGACAGTTTTTAGAAAGTTTCTATATGAAACTTCCTATGCGCACAACTTATGCTACAAAACTCCAAATGAGGTGATTTCAACTTTCACACGTCACTAATAACCTGTTCTAAATGGTTACAAAGGTAGTTTACATGCAGCACTCCCATTTCAAAAAGTAGGACCCTCAGTTCTTTATTTTACTAGTTTCTGAAAATGGCAGTTTTACGACTACTACGAGAATATTCACAAAGTATTCTGTGTAGCCTCAAAAATTATAAAACTAGAACCCAAATAAAGTAGACATCTAGGGCTTTCTAAAAAGGTATCACAAGCTTAGTTTTGGGTCTATTTAAGTCTCTAAAAATATGATAAACCAGATCGAATTTTGCTGGTTTTTCTGCAGAAAAACCAGCCACTAAGCCTAACTTTAAAAAGTCATAACTTGAGTTATAGTTGTCCATTTGAGGTGATTATTGTGGCTATACAAAGCTTAAGATGTCTAGTTTAAGATCCTAACAAAACAAATATTAAAAAGTTATCAAGAAAGTACAGTTTTATACTTTTCTTTAGGCTGCCGCTGGGATCCTCATGAAAATCATAGATTGAACACCTAAGGCATATAACTCTTTCATCAAACCTTCAATACTTTTCATTCACAACTTAGACCCAAGGGAGCTCCTCTAAACTACACTACTATCAACAAAAATCAACAAAACTCTAAGATTCGGAGACCAAAAGTATAGAAAAACTTCACTTTGAGCTCAAATTTGCATGTTAAAAGTTGGACCTTTGAAGGAATCCGAAAATGGGGTATTGAGGGATGCTCAAGGGTCAACTTTTCTAAAACAAAATCAGGTTGTAACATTAAAATCCACAGAATCTAGCCGCTAAGCGAAGGAAAAACATCAAAGCAAAAATCAAATTTTCGGATTAGACAACAAAAGTGAAAAACCCTACCTTGAATCCTTGCTCAAACCACCTCTTCAGTTCAAAGAATTGCTGTAGCCCTTTGTGGAAGATGGAGATTGAATCAAGGGAAAAAGAAAAACGCAAAGGGAGAGAGAGGAAAGAGAAAAACACAGAGGGAGAGGGAGATAGAGGGAGAGAGGGAGTTGGACAGGGAGATGAGAAAGAGAGAGTGGAAGACACATGAATTTCTCCTCATTGCCCCCTTATTGCCCCCTTAGCCTCCCAACGTGTCTTAGGGGAGCATGGGCTTAGTGGCTTGGCTGAAACACCAGCATTGCCACGTGAGTGGATAGCTGGATGTTATTTTTTTTTTCAAATATTGCAATATGACCCCTAGATATGAAAATTCTTACAATCTTGCCCCCCCAAAGCCTTACAATTTAATCCTTAAATTCCTTTGTCATTTCTCTTACAATTCCTTCATACAAAATTAATACAAAAGTTTAAGCCCAGAAATTGGGACGTTATAGTTAGGATATGAAAAGCTTGAAAATGAAGTTCAGGAAAATAAACGTCATATGTCGGATATGAAAATTCTAATGAAGCAACAACAAGAGCTTATTCAAAAGCTACTTCAACAGATAAATTTACCGTTCGATCATCCTGGACCTTCCGTCCCAAGAATAGAAGATCCTCTGCCACCACCGCCATTGGCCTCAATTTGTTAGAGCGTTTAATTTTTGTCATATTAAGATTTTATTAGTACAATATTTGCATAAATATTTGGGTTTGTTTAGGTATGACTATTTTAGAATTTTGTTTAGATTCTAATAGTATTGAAATATTTAGAGATTTTTAAATTAATATTTGGTATTTTATTTATATATATATTTTTAAAAAATACAGGTATATAAATTTGTCTCAGTTTTGGTGACCAAAAAGCTCACATTTTTTGCTACCAAATATATTTTGCTACCAAAATTCTGGTAGCAGAAAGCTCACACTTTTTGCTACCAAATATATTTTGCCACCAAACTTTTGGTAGTAAAAAGCTCACACTTTTTGCTACCAAATATATTTTGCTATCAAAATTTTGGTAGCAGAAAGCTCACACTTTTCGCTACCAAAACTTTTGCTACCGAAACTTTTGGTCTTTGAATATCATACATTTGGCTACCAAATACATTTTGTTACTAAAAAATTTTTTGGTAGCAAAAACTATTTGCTACTAAAATTTTGGTAACTAATACTTTTTGCTACCAAAATTTTTTGTAGCAAAAAATTTTACTACCAAAAACAGGGTTTTTGGTAACAAAAAATTCAAATTCTTGTAGTGAGAGAAATCAAGGAGAGTTGTAAGAGAAAAAGGAGGAAATAAAAATTCATAGAAGAAGTGTTTTGAGAGAACAGAAAAAGTGCAAAATTAATAATAGTACTTTCTTATAGTTGTCTTTTTGCTTTACAATTTATTTACCTTATATAATAGTATAGATATCCTCCAATTTATAACAGAAACAACCTTAACTAATTCTTACAAAGGAAGGAAATTATGAAATTAATTAATACTAAACAAAATGAACAACTGTTTAAATACCAAATTAAAATGGTTAGTGAGCAAGAATTATTAGTCGACTAAAAAACCGATATTGCTAAAAGAATCGATACATGCGGATTGATAGCGTGAGAGAAAAAATAACCGCAAAGAAATAAATAAACATATATGAGTAAACCAAAAGATAATGAAAGATAAACAAAGGCGATTGATAAAAGTGAATGAATATTATGAAAAATAAGATTACTAATCAATAAATTTAATGTTATAATTTATATTTTTGAAAGTCAATTATGGTCCAAATAGTCCAACAGATCGTCCAGGAATAGAGTATGGTCCGGTCCAAGATAGGATATAATCTGATCTCCATATTGCTCAGATAAAGATACAGTCCGAATATAATCCAATCATGTATTTATAATAGGTCCATATTCAGAGGAGTGCCATGTCCGATTGTCCATAAATGTCTGAGAAAATAGATATCTTACATAAATGCTTGAACTCCAAATATCATTATGAAGCTTACTTTTATTTAGTTGTACTATTTTCGTTATATTTTAAATAATAATTTTACTCATTTTTTTATGTTTGAATCCAATTGATCCCGTATTAGCTTCACACATGAAGCTAACACGTATTAATATTTAAAGATTAAATATTCTTTTAGCAACCATTCATTCTTTATTGGAAAAATTATGTAAAGCAATAATATAAAAGAAAAAGGGTTAAATATAAAGAATTCATTCTGACTAACGAAGTTCATTTTCAAAATAGCCACGTGGCTATACATAGCTCTTTGAGCTACACAATATACTTATGTATATGAAACTTGCCTTAATATATGAGTTTGATAAAGATTGAAAGCAATTATAGATTGTGATGATTATAACGTCAATCAAGCGCGCGCGGACACATATATATATTCATGACTAATAATAATAATAGGTAAAAATGCCTTTTAGTTTACTGATTCGAGTTTACAATTTGAGTTGTGATGTGATTTTATGTTAGAGCTTTTTACTGTAGTAAAAAAGTTAAATGTGACTGTTTCTGAGAGCTTTTTACTGTAACAAAATTCGAATCGGTAAAATGAACGGAGCCTAAATTTATACTGATACAATACTTGAGTTGGCTGCCACAATCACTTAAAAGAGCAAGAATGATGTTTAAAGGGAAGGTTAGGAAGAATGTAACTCCCAGTCTAGGAATTTAAACTAACTGAACGGAGATGGATTGCCCATCTTATTAACTATGTAATTTTATATTATATTAACCATACTCATGATGGTGAATTTATTTCGTATGGGATTTTTGGAAGTTTTACTCCTTTGACGTTTTATGAGAGCTGATATTATGGCCTAATGTATAGGAAGTTCTACCCTCCGGATTGTCTTGTCCAAAATGGAAGAGGCCAATCCTATTTATAGGCAGATTCCAAGGTGATGTAGTTCACCTTTTAACTTAGTGTTAAGCATACAAAACGTGCATTTCAGTTGAAAAAGCTAAAATTGTAAAAGAAGATTGACTCTAATAGACAGTTAGATTAACTTAAGAGTTTTTGAAGAAATTTTGTTTTAGTTGTTGAATATATTATATTTAGGATAGAATATATTATGTTTATGTCAGAATATTATGTATTCAATTTTGTCAACTTTCTTGATTCCTTGTAATTAGTCGATTCTTCTCCTTATAATTAGTTAGTTACTCTATTTAGGCGTCCACTTGTAACCATAAAAGAGAACTCTCTCTTACAATTGAAATATAAAAAACATTATACATATTCTTTCTCCTCCTATATTTCTTACATGATATTAGAGCCACTATGTTTCTTGGCCAAGAAAACGTACCGTAGCCACCACCCACTATTTCTTCCTCTTCAATAGACGCCGATACCAGTCTTCTTTTTCTCAACAACGAGTTAGCCGAGCACCATTATTATTGCGAACCTTTCTTCCATCTCGAACCCAGGCGACATTTCGTTGCGCTTCATCCTCCAGCGCCGATCGAAGTCAAACGCTATTGTGTCGTACCCAATCAACGTTGACCACGCTATCACTACCGACGTTCCCTTGCAAGCCCGGCGTTGTGCTTCGTTTGCCATCCACATCTTCTTCCATCAAATAGAATAGAAGCTTCTTGCCCTCACACTCCTCTCGTCTATATTCTGGTTCTACATCTCTTGTTTTTTCGTTCATTTAATTTGGTTCTGTAACGTTTTCTTTCAATCTTCTTGGTTAATTTAAATAGCCTTATCGCTTTTCAGTTTTCTTCAAAACGTTATATATATATATATATATATAAATTACAAACTTAAAAAAACAAAAAACAAAAACAGGCAAAAAAAAAAAAGTCCAACGCCACCACCACTACCAATCCCACTCGCCCCATTGATATTATCCTTGATGGGACCAATTACAACCAATGGTCACAAAACATGACTATCTATCTGAAAGGAGTCTTTCAATAGCATATCGTTGTCAATTTATCTAAAAGGTCAGTTCAAAATAAAGGTGAGGAAGAATCTGGTTTTCATACTCGACTTAACACTTGGGAGAGTACATAGTGCAAAATATTGTCATGGTTCATTAATATGTCTACACTAGCCATTCCACCACTACTTTCCCATCTAGAAAGTGCTCATGATGCTTGGGTGTTTTTAGCTAAGCGCTACAAATGCAATCACGATGCATCTCTCCAATTTCAACTTGAAACCAAGCTGTTGTCCACTTTTCAAGGTCCAGATCAGTCTATTTCTGATTTCCATTCTCAACTAACTAGTCTTTGGGATCAATTGAGTGCTGCAGATTCTCAATTCTTGCTAATCAAGTCTTGTTTACTGAGTATATTGATCGCTGCAAATTATGCACTTCATGATGGCACTTTGCCAAGATTTTGAACCTGTTCGTGCCAGTCTTTTACCTCATCAACCTCTTCCATCTCTTGACAGAGCCATTGCTGAACTTATTTATGAAGAGAATTGATGCTCTACTATGAAGATGCAGTCTACCGACAAAGTCATGGCTATTCCATCTCCAGGGAAATCTTTTCCCTCTCAAGGTAAGTTCTCTACTACACAACCCACATATCCGCAGTCTTCCTCTTCTTGGAATGTTGTATGCAAGTATTATAAGAAGAAAGACCATTCAGTTGAAGAGTGCAGAAAGCTTCAGGCTCGTAAAAAGGCTCTACAGGTTTAGCATCCCGCTTCTCAAGCAGTCGCTGTGTCATCCCCTGATTCATCTACCATTGAGTCTTCTTCATCCGTTGATGCTCCTTTCTGACTGCCAACCTATTCGCTGCAGATCTTGAAGCCACAGTTCATCGAGTCCTTGCCCATACATCTACTACCCTGTTTGTCAATCCAGGTAAATCTAAAACTCCCTCGTATCTTGATTCTGGCTGTTGCAACCACATGACCTCAGATCCATCAACCTTATCCAGTAAGTCTATTCCCAATGTCCCACCTCGCATTTACACTGTTGATGGTTCTTTTATGACTGTTAGTCATATTGGTACTATTCCAGTAAGTCTATTCCCAATGTCCCACCTCGCATTTACACTGTTGATGGCTCTTTTATGACTGTTAGTCATATTGGTACTACCTCTACCCCTACTTTGTCAGTACTTGATGCATATTTGGTTCTTAAGTTGTCTTTCAATCTTCTTTCTATAGGACAACTTTGTGATCTGGGCCTTGAATTGAAATTTACTAACATCGGTTGTGACGTACAAGATCCCCAAACAGGACATGGTAATTGGGATAGGCTATAGAGTTGGACAATTGTTTACGCTAGACTTTCTACAACTCCTATCCAAGTTCAACTATTCAGTTACACTTGCCACCACTTCTTCCAGTCTTTGGCATTCTCATCTTGGTCATGCCTCACTCCCCCTTGTTAAACATCTTGCATCTAGTGGTCTTTTGGGTGATGTTTCTTTTCAGCCTTTTGATTGTACTTCCTGCCATTTAGGCAAACAAACTCAATTTCATTTAATAAAAGCAATTTTGTTTCTTCTGCTCCATTTGATCTAGTCCACACTGATATATGGGGGCCTACCCCCACTCTGACTAAGGGAAATCTCACTATTTTGTCATATTTGTAGATGATTTTTCTCGATACACTTGGATCTATCTTCTGAAAAATCGATCAGAACTTCCTTATACATATATATGGTTTTTCATAAAATGGTTCAAACATAATTTTCATGCAATATTAAAATCCTTTGCACTGATAATGCAATGGAATATAAAGAGAAATCACTCATTGATCTTGTACAAAGTAATGGGACTCTTTTTCATCATTCATGTCCAAACACATCCCAACAAAATGGACGTGCTGAGCGGAAACACCGTCACATTCTTGATGCAGTTCGTACTCTCCTTATTTCCGCTTATCTTCTAGAACACTTATGGGGTGAAGTAGCTCTCACTACTGTCTACACAATTAATCGAGTTCCATCACGTACAATCCATAACAAAACACCATTTGAGATACTCTATGGGAAGTCCCCCGATTATTCCATGCTCCGTGTCTTTGGTTGTGTTTGCTTCGTTACCCTTCCCTTCCTCCCTAGGAACGTACCAAACTCGATCCTTGTTCTCGTCTCTGTTGTTTTCTAGGATATGTCATTGAAGACAAAGGCTATCGATGTTATGATCCTATCAGTCATCGTCTTCATATTTCTCGAGATGTTTCCTTTTGGGAACACAAGTTCTTCTCTAGTGTTTCCTCATTTTCCTCTCGTCCTTCAAGCATTTCTGTCATTTTTACTGACCCTTCTATTGCTTTGTTCCTAGAATCTTCTGAGACAGTTGCAGGTGAGTCTTAGCGCTCACAGTCCTCCTGCTACAACATAATCACTTAAGATATTTCCACTCCCTGCACTCAGATAGCCTAAGGCCACATTGACTATTGACCTTCGTCGTTCTGATAGGGTACGTGCTCCCCCTTAACACCTTTAAAATTTTCATGTTTATTATGCCTTAGCCTCTACTCACGAACCTCACACCTATCATGAGGCTAGTGTTGATCCCTTTTGGTAGAAAGTAATGCAATAGGAACTAGATGCCCTCTCTTCGACCCATACCTGGGATTTGGTGGATTTACCTACTGGCCAGTGGATTTACAAGATTAAAACTCGGGCAGATGGATTAATCGAACGGTACAAGGCTCGACCTGTAGCAAAAGGGTTCACTCAGGAGTATAGTATTGAGAATGAGGAGACCTTTTCTCCCGTTGCTTGCCTCACCTCTGTTCGATCTTTACTTGTCATTGCATCGGTTCATCGCTGACAGTTGTTTCAAATGGATGTCAAGAATGCTTTCTTGAATGGAGATCTTGCAGAAGAAGTGCACATGAAACCTCCTCCCGGTTATGATCATCCTCCGCACAAAGTTTGTCGACTTAGAGGAGCTCTTAATGCTCTCAAGCAGGCACCTCGAGCTTGGCTCTCCAAGTTTAATTTTGTTATTTCTCAATAAGATTTCACTCCTAGCCACTATGACTCTGCTCTCTTTATTCGGAAGACATCTTTGGGTATTGTTTTACTCATTCTTTACGTTGATGACATAATCATTACAGGAGACAATATTGCAAGTATTTGTAATCTTCAACAGTTTTTGAGTCAGAACTTCGAGATGAAAGATTTCGGTACGCTGAGCTATTTTCTTGGTCGTAAGGTTGCTGTTGGTTCTGATGGGTACTATCTCTCTCAAGCAAAATATGCTTTGGAACTCCTCTCAAGAGTTGGTCTCAAAGATATCAAGATGGTTACCAGTCCTCTTGAGCCCAATGTTAAGCTTCTTGCCACTAATGGTGAAATACTGCTTGATCCAACATTCTAGCGTTAGCTGGTTGGTAGTCTCACTTATCTCACTATCACTCATCCTAACATTGCTTACGCAGTACATCTTATTAGTCGATTCATGAGTGCTCCTCGCTCAGTTCACTATGCTACTATTCTTCAGATTCTGCGATATGTCAAAGGGACCTTGTTCCATGGCCTTTACTTCTCCTTATCCACATCACTTGATTTACGGGCCTATGAAAATGTTGATTGGGCCGGTGATCCCACTGATCGTCACTCTACCACAAGCTATTGTTTTCTCCTAAGTTCTTCCTTTATCTCTTAGAAGAGTAAGAAACAATCCGTTGTTGCCCGTTCGACCACCGAAGCTGAATATCGTGCCTTAGCTGATACTACTTCTGAGTTGGTCTCGCTTCGTTGGCTCCTCTCTGATATGGGTGCTCCACAGCTTATAAGCACTCCCCTTTACTGTGGCAACAAGAGTACCATACGAATTGCCGACAATGATGTGTTTCATGATCGTACCAAACATATAGAGATCGATTGTCACTTTGTTCGCCATCATCTTCATTGCGACACTCTACAATTATGATAAATCTCCTCTGCTGACCAACTTGCTGATGTGCTCACTAAATCTCATCCTCCTGGACGCTTACGTGATCTCGTTTCCAAACTCCAGCTAGCTGTTTTCATGCCACCTCGAGTTTGAGGGGGGATGTTGAATATATTATATTTATAATAGAATATATTATGTTTATGTCAGAATATTATGTATTCAATTTTGTCAACTTTCTTGATTATTTGTAATTAGTGGATTCTTCTCCCTGTAATTAGTTAGTTACCCTATTTAGTCGTCCCTTTATAACTATAAAAGAGAACTCTCTCTTATAATTGAAATATAGAAAACATTCCACATATTCCTTATCCTCCTTTATTTCTTACATTGGTCTATATTTCTATTTTCCTTTTCTTTTTTGTTTTAAATATTATTTTTCTTTCTTGGAAAATTATAAACTCTTATTGGTTCTCAGTGGTTAGTCGAATAAGAACTTCATCCCAAATAGACAGACCACAAAGATGAGACAATTAAATGGTTTAAAATTCAGAAAAAGAAAGGGAAAAGAAAGAGAGAGAATGAATTAATTGGTTCTTAGTGTTATTAAGTCAGGTTCGTGCTAATTCATTTATTAATCATGTCAGAATACATCAACTATAAACAATTAATCTTTCATCATGTTAGAAAATATTAATCTAATATGATACATTTATTACATCGTTAACACAAGTAACACACATAACCTATAAAAACAAGTTTGTTGAATACATAACTGACAGAAGTACGAATCATTTGACACGAATGTTGTTGGAAAATACGGTAAAAGTTACGCAACAGAATTTTAAAATTTTAAAATGAAACAAAAAAAAGCCTACTCATGTTCATGATGCTATATATCATATATACAAAAGATCTATATCATACATCTAGGAGACAAACTATTGAATCTCGAAAGCGACTGTAATGAACGAAATAGACACCGGAAGAGCTTCAACCAACTGGTCTTCTTTGCTATGCTCTTTTCCATGACTGGAGTGTGAGTGGACACACATCGTCCAATCTCCTACTCGGTATCTTGAACTCTTTCCAATCACAAGAGAGCCAAAGGAAAAATGGTCTTAATGTTTGAACAACTTTGCCTCTCGTACCAATAGCCCCCAAAAAGTCTCTCAAGTGATCTAATTGACTATGTGATGTAATGGGCTACTCATAAAGGTAGCTTAGACTTGTTTCTTAATTAATTTAAGTTTTTGGATCCAAAATCGTGATTAAAATCACAATTAGTCGGTGCCACATAGATCATCCGGCTAACCGGATAGGTCCGTTTGATTAACCGGACGATAGACACTATCCATACAGCGTAACATTGTCCGGTTAATCGGACCCAGTATTCTAGCACAGTTTTATCTCTCTTATTTCAAGCCAAGAATGACATTCGAATCCAAATGTCTTGACCACTTGGTCAAATTTTTTATTCCAAGATCAAGAAGCATGCTTTAAACCATAAATAGCGTTAAGCAACTTGCAAACTTTTCCCTCCTGACCCTTTGCCACAAAGCCTTCTGATTGTACCATATAGATACTTTCCTCAAGATAACCATTCAAGAATGTTGTCTTGACATTCATATGCCCGGAAGAGCCTCAACTAACTGGTCTTCTCCGTTATTTTCTTTTTCACGACCGGAGTGCGAGTAGGCACACGTCGTCCAATCTCTGACTCGATATCTTGATCTCCTTCCAACCACAAGAGAGCAAAAGGAAAAACGTTCTTGATGTTTAAACAATTTTTCCTCTCAGGAATCCTTACTAATAGCCCCCATAATGTCTCTCAAGTTATCTAATTGGCTCTCGGATGTAATGGGCTATTTGTTGAGGTAGGTTAGACTTGTTTCACAATTAAGTTAAGTTTTCAGATCCAAAATCATGATTAAAATTACAATTAGTCGGTGCCACGTAGTCCGCCCTATTAACAGGACGACGAACATTGTCTGTACCACGTAACATTGTCTGGTTAACTGGAAATAGCCTACCAGTTAACTGAACCTAGTACTTTAGCCTAATTTTGTCTCTCTTATTTGAACCCGAGAATAACATATATAGCTCCAGTTTTAATTCAAATAATACAATGTAGAAATTATCTGATTAAGACAATTATATATTTATATTCACATATCAAATAAAAATAAAAACATTAATTCAACTAATTTATCTTAAATTAATTTACGTAATTAATTCAATCGATAAATAACTCTTGAATTGTTTAAACACTTTATTAATTCAACTAATTTATCTTAAATTAATTTAAATAATTAATTCAACCGATAAATCACTCATTAATTAATACAATTCGATTTATAACCAATTACAGAGATAACATAAGTTAGCAATACGTAGAAAATACGTCATATTGTATAAGGAAAATATATGAGCTGAGTGACCCGATGGACATGTATTGATCAAGCTCCTATAATCACGACATTATTTGTTAACTCACAACTTCATCACATGATTATAAGTTATAGTGCTAATACACTAAAAGCTTAGAATTGTACTCTCGATTAATACAATATAGTTACAAAGCTCTAATTAGCTCCTATCCATGACTTTATTATATTGTGTATCATTCCCATAGGATATCCATAATGGAATTGAGGTAAGTTCCATTTTTCCTTCCCGATTATATTTATCTCATGTTCCATTATCACTCCATCAGAAAACCACTATTCATACCAATACAAATAGTAAACCATTAGATAACACAAAGTAGTCAATGACTGAGCGCTCATCTTTTCCAATCCCTGGATAATGCCACAAAAGGATATCATTAACTCTTTTAATATGAGCTATGGATTATATCTACACATATAAGAGTCATACCCCCAACGTACCGGTAAGCGTACTTTTACACAATGTCAAGATGTCTCCCTTTGGCACATCAAAAGGCACAAGTCAAGTATACGGGTTTATTTTTCATCTCAAAATTAAGATGAAAAATATAATTAGTCAAAAGTGAGTCTTCAAGCCTCAGCACCTCCATCGTTGTCGTTGCCTTCGCCACCCACCGGAGCCTCATCATTATCGGTAGAGGGAGGAGGATTGTTGTAACAACTATTTTTCTAAACTGATAAAATTTTTAGAAATAGATGTTAGGAATTAACTTGAATAATGTTATGGTGTTATATAGAGTTAATTCTAACACCACGTTGAGTTATTTGTTACATGTGAATGCGACGAGGACTCGAGGTGCCGAGAACAAGTTCATACCATTTTATAGAAATTATATATATGTTGATTTTTTTTTATGATTTGCTAAATTAATATGTGTTCATGATATGATGTACTTCATGTTATAATGCATGGAATTAAGTGTCTTAGGAAAAGTAAGTTCTTTGCGATTTTTCTTTTTAGACAAAAGAACCATTTTCATGACGTTAATTTCCAGCCCTATTTTGAACCTTTAAAATTCTAAAATTATTCCTTTAGTTTATACAAAAATATAGAGCCTTTTATAAGCTTTCCAATGCCTTCTCATTTGCACAAATCGGAGATCGGAGTAAGAAGATGTGGCCAGCATACCATCTGGATACCCACCAGTCTCCGACCAAGTTACTGCACTCGAACAATAATAGAAATTCTAGAAGTTGACCTAACTCTTTTATTTGTCTTGTACATGATTTTACACCCTAATGACAGCCATTCTCCCCACTGTTAAGGGGTCACTTAATCATACAATGAATCCCTAATTAATGCTAAATTAATCCCTTTTTAATTTTATATGATTTATGAGTCAATAAGTATTTTCTACCCTTGCTCTCTCCCTCTCTCTAATGACATTCTCTCTCTCTGTCCCACCTTCCACATGTTTGAAAAAAAAAAGTCACAAAGAGCCTCCAAGACCAGCCATCAAACCTCCATTATGCAATCCATTTTGTAAACTTTCGATTCTTCCAACCCAAAATCAAGAGGATTCTCAAGGTATAGTTCTTTCTTGTTGTTTGGTTGTAAATTCTGTGAGAGTTTGGATGATTTTACTTTGGGTTTGATTATAATAGTTTGAAAGGATGATGTGAGATATTTATTGGTTGATGATTGAGGGAGGATATATGTGATTTAGGTGATGTTTAATGTCCATGGCTGTAGGTTTTTATTTTGGATTGGAATGCATGACCCAGTTATTATTTTGGGTGTTTTGGTGTCTTCATAATTTGATAAATTCTAGAGAGGCATTCTAAGAATTATGTTATTTTCTTATATTGTTGTTTCTTCTATGTTATAAATTGTGATTTCATAGAAACATGAGTTAGGATGTTGTTTTTAGATTCGAGTTGCAAGATATGTAAATTTCAATGGTCATGTTGATGTGTCTAACTTGCTTTGCCACGAGAATTTTTATAGAATGTGTGCTTTGAATGGTTTAGGAACATGTCTTAGGGCTGGTTATAGTATGCATGTGAATGGAGTGGATTTCATCTTTAATGAATTTATTTTGGTATTTTCAGAATTTACTAGTGCTGGAATTTTCCAGCTTATGTGATCTGATTTCAAAATAGTGTTTGAGGGATTAAACGAACTCTGTTTTAGCAAATTAGATACTGTTGGAAAACTCTAGATGTTTATTTTGAATTGACACCAGTCTCAAGTCATTTTGAATTCTGTGTGATTTGTTATAAATTTTTAAACGGGTAAAGGTCAGGCTGTCAGTTTTTGTTAAGTTTTGTAATTTTTTATACTTGATGGGTTTTTGTGTCTTGATTTAATGAATGATGAGAATAGTCTATTAGATGATATTTTAAAATGATCATTGTGTTTCATGAGTTGTTAAGTTTTTTTTAGTAATTTTATTTATGATTGATGGCATGAACGGTTCTAGAGGCGAGTTCCTGAGGACCTCATTCGTCGTGTCACCGTTGGGATATTTAAAAAGGTTAAGTAATGCGTTCAAGTAATTACACTCTCACCTGTAATATGACTTGAATAATTAAGAAGTATATGATTTTGATGTTTATGAAGATGTTATGACGCTTTTAATATTTCTCTTATGATGATGTTTTGAAGAAAAATGTATATATATATATATATATATATGTATGTATGTATTTTTAAGTTCTAAATGGCGTTGTAAACCCTTGATAGTGACCGGTGAGTGGTCTTTTATCCCGTGAGCAAATTTATTGTCATGGTTGGTAGAGATTTGCTACCCGACGCTTTCTGTGGCTAGCGTGCTATGATGGTACAATGTTGGGCCCAATATATGATGGATTTTAAAATTAAAATATGTTCAAAAATAATTATTCTATTGATGACGTTTATTGTCTATGAATAGAAATGTTCATTTATGTTTGTAAGATTTAAGTGTCCTACTAAGCCCTTGCTTATATTAGTTATTTCATGTTGTAGACGAACTAAAGGGTAAGTTATAGCCATGGAGATGCGAGCTATGCGTGATAGGAAAATGGGAGAAACAATCATGGAATGAAAGTGCTTAATTTTAAATAAGGTTTCTAATTTTTTTAATATTTATTATTTTTAGAACTTTGGTTTATGGTGGTTTTGATTTAAAGAATACTTTAGATTTTTTTTTAAGTCATTCAAAGTAAAGTGTTTCAAGCTTAACTATTTTCTGCATTCTTTAAGAGGTAAATATTTGACAACTATGACGGCCCGTGAGGGGTCGTTATAGATATGGTATCAAAGAGGTTTCCTATTTCCTATCATGTATTGCCTCGCATTTACTTCAAAATTCTCCAAGTAAGTAGTAATTCAATTTCTTTAGATGAAATGTAAGTTTTTGTGAGGTGAAGTTTTTAAACCATAAAAGTGTGGATCCTTATTCAACATCCTGAAATAGGGAGCTTCCTTTTTAGTTAAATGTGTTTATTTATATATCCAAAAGCTCTCTCTCTCAAATCGCTCTTATTTTTTTATTATGGATCTTTTTAGTTATAGTGGTATTTTCGTTGATGCCTAACACAACGTGGAAGAAGGGCAATTTCCCACTAATGAATTTGTTACGCAGGAATCTACTAATCCGAGCCCTGCTGGACGTACTGGAGGTCGTGGTCGCAATGGTGGTGGGTGTGGAGAAGCGGTGACGGCGAGTGCCAGTGCGACTGCGTCTGCAAGTGTTGCAACCTCTAGGAGGAAATGCAAGCGCACCTCGACAGTTTGGGATCACTTCGACATAATTGAGGAGATCGACAATGAAGGTAACACTAAACATATAGCTCAGTGTAAATATTGTTTATCTAAATTACAAGGTGACACTATTCACGGCACCACACACTTAAGAAGATACTCCGAAAGTGTCTTCAAAAGCATAGCCAATCCGGCGGATCCAAACTCCGCCAAATACAATTATCTTTTGATCGTGCAACTGGTCGTTTAACCACTTGGAAATAAGATCCGCAAATAGATCATATGGAAGTTGCACGAATGATAGCTATTTTAGATCAACAACTTAGTTTTGTAGAGCATCCTAATTAGCAAAGATATATTAAGGTTGTATATAATCCTAATGCACAGTTCACTTCAAAAACTACTCTTAGCAAAGATTTATTAAAATTATTTAAAAAAGAAAAAGAAGCATTAATAAACCTTTTACACTCGACTAGCGGGTGCATTACGTTAACGGCAGATATTTAGTCTGCCGTTGCCAATAAAGATTATTTAGCTGTAACCGGACATTACTTTAAAGGATTTGATTTAAATAAGATAATATTAAGTTTTAGATGTGTTCTAGGATCACATAGTGCGGATTTAATATATAATACCATTTTAAATGTAATTGACAAATTTCGATTAAGAGATAAAGTAATGGCTATAACATTAGATAATGCTAGTGCCAATACAAAAGTAATTGAGGTCTTTGAAAATGATTTAAGTTTATTCGGTGACGGTATAATTTTTCACCAACGTTGTGCATGTCACATAATTAATTTAATTGTTGAATTTGGTTTAAAAGAAATAGGTAATCACATTAAAAGAATTAGAGATAGTCTTTGCATGGATTCAAGGTAGTATCCAATGACAAGAAGATTGGTTTAGGTTCTTACAAGTATTAAATATATCTCCTAGAGCATTAGCGTTAGATATACCTATAAGATGGAACTCAACTTACATAATGCTTCAACAATGCATCCCCTATAAGGATGCCATAACAAACTATATGTGTGCAAAAGTAGGAGTAAATCATATAGACGCATATGATTGGCAAATTACCGAAGTTTTGTATCAATTTTTAGGTAGGTTTCATGAAGTGACTCTAAAACTTAGTGGAACATATTATCCAACATCACCTTTAGCTTTAGGAGAACTTTTACGAATTAGTATTTGATTTAGCGAATATAAGGAGGACCGAATCTTAGCAGTTCCTATCCATTCAATGGAAAAGAAATTTATAAAATATTGGTCTAAGTTGCCTTTGTTGTATGGTTTAGGTACTATTTTTGATCTTAGATTAAAATTAGAAGGTTTAGAAAGTGGTTTAGATAACTTAGGTGTATTTTTAGGCAGTAATTGTTCTGACCAATATCCAATAATAAAGGAAAAAATATTTTCGATCTATAGTAAATATGAGATTAGGTTTAGAGTACCTCCTAGAGTACAGGAACCGCAACAACAAGACGAAAACCCGCATTCATTCTTGAATATTTTTAGGTTGAAGAAGAAGAATAAGACAACTCAAACAGAAGCTGGGAGTGAATCTTCATCAACACGTGGCAGTGATAGCGGCGGCGGTAGCTTCAACGAGCTTATGGCGTACTTCAGTGAAGGATTAGTAGTCGACGGTACGGCAGAATCGTTTGACTTAGTTCAATGGTGGAGGGCATGGGCATTAACTTGGTCAATCCTAACTCGATTGGCAATGGATATATTTTTGATCCTAGTCTCCACTATTTCATCCGAACAAGCCTTTAGTATGACAAGAAGAATACTTGAGGAACGTTGGAATGCATTGTAAAAGAATATTGTTGATGCCTTGGTTTGCATTAAGGATTGGGATTGGGCTGATAAACGCCTACAAGATACAATTTCGCCGGCAAGCCAAGAATAGATCGATGAATTTAATAGATTAACATTTAATTTTGAAGACGATCCTTCAGCTTCAAATTAAATTGTAAATTTGTAATTTGTAAATATGTATTTACTTTTGACATTGTATTTGTAATTGTATAACTTTGTAAGTTTGTAAAATTTGTAATTCGTCACAAAATGATTGCACTCTTTTTTCCTTGCCAAGTTTTTATCCAATTGGGTTTGTCTTGGTAAGGTTTTTAATGAGGCAATCATGAATTACAAATTTAATATACATCATTAATATACATGATTAATTTATTCAATTGTGTTAATAATGTCTGTTGAATGTTGATTTTGATTTTTATATAATTTTAACACAAACTAACTTAATAATTATAAATATTAAAAAACATTTGGGCTATTAGGGCGGGCTCAGGCAGCCCAGCCGGGTTCAGGCAGCCAAATATAAGCCCGCGGCCCGTTCAAGGTCATTTTCGGGCTCGGGTGGGCGGCCCAAATTTTTTGAATAGGTCGGGCTCGGGCAAAAACTCGATATTTTCAGGCGGTCGCGGACGGCCCGTCCAAAGTTTCAGCACTAATATTAATAGAGTTCACATGTACAAACTATCCAAGTATCAAGTTTTTATTCACAAGGTGTACCATCGGTTCACTCAGTAATTCCTCAGTGTTATAAGGTTTGGGAGGGAGTTTTTATGATTTATTCAAACACACATGCGCGCGCGCGGGCACACACACACACATACATATATATA
>NW_010359249.1:44010-47723 GCF_000414095.1 Morus notabilis | reverse complement strand
TTTTTTTTTTTTTTCCGAAAAAAATGTAATTGAAAAAATGATTATTTGATTCTCGGGAAACTACTTGTAATTTGTAAAGAAAAAAGAAAGCAATTTACATGTGCCGTCCTGACAACCTTGCCTATATATATATAATAATAATAATATTTTTGTGAAGCACAATGAATTACGTTTAATATATATATATATATATATATTTGTGAAGTGATAGGCAGCAGCACGAATTACGTTTAATATATATATATATAATAATAATATTTTTCTGTGAGAAAGAGAGAGAGACTTGCTGTTGGTGTCTGGGACTGGGAAAGAGAAAAGAAATAGAGGCTTTGCGTGGGAAAGAGAGAAAGAGAGGAAGGTTGCGTGCGTGCCCATGCCTGCATAGGAAAGAGAGAGTGCCAGAGTGGGGTTGCGTGCGTGGGAAAGAGAGACTGATATGGCACTTCATGAAGTGATAGGACAGACATGCAAATTGTAATAAACGTTAGGGCCGCACTTCCATCTTAGTTTTTGCCTATATATAGCCGTGGAAACGTTGCGGATGTTGCAGACGTGCTTCCATCTTAATTTTAGCTTTTTATTAGTTTACAGTTCTTCACTTCTTCTGAAAAGAGAAAAAAAACTTAAAAGGTATAATTTATTTTATTTGTTGTTCATTAATTTTATATTATTATAAGTTAATTTTATTGTGTAATTATCTTATTTAATTTTTATTGATAATGTTATGTTAATTTATTGTTTTTTTTTTGAAGTAATGACATCATCACATGGAAGGAACACCAATGTTTTAAATTTGGTGATCAATGAAGAAGAACAATTTAATGATCCACTTGAAGAAATTGGAGCTGACTCAGTATCTCAAGTTGGTGGCTCCTCTGATGTGACTCGTAAAGGTAAAAGAAAAATGCAACGAACTTCACCAGTTTGGAATTATTTTGATTTAGTAATGTGTAAAAATGAGAATGGTGTAATAGAAGAACGTGCAATTTGCAAAGTATGCAAACAAGACTACACAGGTAAATCCTCTTCTGGTACTGGTCACTTAGAGAGGCATCGCAAAAAGTGCGAAGCTAAGCATGGTGTAGGTGGTGTTGATTGTCGTCAACAAACACTTCAATTTAGCTCTGATGGTAGTGTTACCAATTGGTCATATGACCAACAAAGAGCTAGAGAATGGCACGCTAGATATTTGGCTAGTGCTCAACAACTAATTAGTCTTGCAGATGATCCGGCTTTTAAGGAGTACATTCAAAATGCTTATAATCCACAATATAGGCGTGTTTCAAGAACTACCACAAGAGCTGACACTATGAAAGTATTTCATTCAATGAGAGAAAATTTAGTTAATGAATTTAATTCATTCACTGCATCTATTGCATGCACATCTGATTTATGGGAAGGTCGCACCAAAACTAGTTATATCTGTGTAACGGTACATTATGTGGATAAAGATTGGTCTTTTCAAAAAAGGTTAATTGCTTTTCGATCAATGCCTTATCCACATGATGCCAAGGCCATTCATGATATCATCATGGAAGTTTTTGATTTTTATGGCATTAAAGAAAAGGTTTTGAGCATCACATTTGACAATGCATCTGCCAATACTGCTGCGATAAACCTTTTACAGACAACTTTGAAACCACAACATGGTGGAACACTTTTTCACCAAAGATGTGCTTGTCATATTATTAACTTGTGCATTCAAGATGGCATGAAATTTTTTCAAGGTTATTTGGAAAATATTCGAACGACCTTGGGTTACATAGCAAGTTCTGGCTCTCGAATTGAAGAATTTGCTAAACTTTGCAAGAGAGCAAGCATGAAACCCATAAAACTTCCTACTGACGTGGGACACCGATGGAATTCAACATATTTGATGTTGAACGCATGCCTACCATACAAAGAGGTCATAACCGCGTATTACAACTTGAAAAATCCAACTGAGCCGCTTCAAGATCGGGTTTCATGCTACAAGATCGGGCCGATTGCAACCACATATCCCTAAAAATTTTAATAATTAAAGCTCCACCACATACGTCACACCCGCAAGCTTTTCAGGCCGGACCAAATAGGCTTCGAGTCATCATATTCTAACACGTTTCTTTTATGCCTTTTTTCCCCTTCGTTGCTTTTTTAAAAAATAATTTGCATTACTGTTATTTTAAATAGATCATGGGCGTGGTTTGGAATTATTCTCCCTTTTACCAATTATTATTATTATTGTTATTATTTATTATGTTTATATAAACATATCACACACGCAGACCGCAAGTTAATCTCGATATGAAGACAGAAATAATTCCCGATTTTATTTTTTAGTTATTATTATTTATTAGATTTATTTATTTTGGACTAACTTGTGGTTTAATTTTGTCCGTTTTAAAGTGTTTTGCACTAAATTTTTAATGTTGTTTATATGAAAATACTATGAATAATTCAAATAAAAAATTAAATAAAAACTCACTAAAATAAAGTACAAAAATACTTTTTTATTATGAATAATTTGAATAAAAAAATTAAACAAAAATTCGTACTAAATTAAGTAAAAAACAAATTAAAAAAAATAAAACTAATTTAAAACACAACGAAATAAATTAAAATATGTTTTCTATATTTTGCTTTTGATGCTTTTTTCACTTTTGTATTCTTTTCTTCTGTGTTTTTTTTTTTTCTTCTCACTCTTTTTTAAACAATTTATGTAATCATCAATTTTAAATGAATCACACACGGAGCTAGAGTTCAAATATATGAAAGATAAGAAATCCCAAAGTAAAGGTGAAGAAAACGAGGGGAAAACGTGTACGAAACTGTATTGAGAAAGGAGTGCCAAAAGTTCCACGAAGCTGATTTTCCATTAGAGGTGTCCAGCTAATAATAAGTAATAAGTAATAAGTTGACTAGAAATAAAAAAAAAAAAAGAAGTAATAATAACTAACAAGTAATGTAATTGAAAGAGTCAGATAGATAATAGAAAATAAGTCCTAGATAATAGATAGAGTCAGGTGATGTGTCAAAGAAAAAGTTTGCGCTTTTAATAGTGGGTAACTATAAATTAAGTAAATGTTGATCTTTCCATAAAAGAAAAAAGAAAAATAAAAACGAAAAGGTAAACGTTTATCAGGTGGCACATATATGTAAATGTTGGTTAACGACTCGAATTTGGATACGGAAGTGTGGAGAGACAAATTATATATAATAAAAATTTTTATAAAATTTTTAAGATATTTTATAGATTATATTAATTTATGTATAAATAAATTAATCTCATTAATTTATTTATTAAGAACTCAATTATGAATAATACCCGGCGGTCGATTAGGATGATAACTTAAGTTCTTTGACCTCAAACAATCTTTGTTCTAAAGCTTTGTGTTTAGAAAACTAATGTCTTCCACGTTAATTCTGAGAATCCACAAAGACGTGCGTATTGGCACACCTGAGACAAAACGGGTTAGAATAAACACTCGAATTTTTACAAACATCAACACATGCACGATATGAAATTTTTGGAGAAAAATTTTTCCTTCCCACTCTATGAGAATTTCAGCCACCCTCTGAAATTAGGGTAAAAATTGTTTCAAAACTTGTCTCGCGCAATTTTCTATCATTCTCTTATTTATAGAGTAGAAGTCAAACTTTTAGAAGGAATCTAATCTCTATCTCCAAGATAAAGCTCGTTAATTATCTCCTATTTGAATTTGAAACAAAATCTC
>NW_010359249.1:29216-43312 GCF_000414095.1 Morus notabilis | reverse complement strand
CGTACCGAGTAAATAAAAAGACACAAATCCATAAATAGGAGTCTGTTAAGAACTCAGGATTAAAATCATTCTATATATGACCATCGGTAGACTCAATTAGAATTTCTATACTTAACAGAAATTATTAGAAATTCATATTGTGTCTATGTCTCTGTTCCACATAAACTCATTATGCGAAATATACTCATTCAATATCTCGCCATATTAACAGTGCGGATAACATGGTTCTATTCTAAATGAGAATGACATGTATTAATAATATTTTAATTAAAAATTCTGAACTTTAATTAAATTCATTATGAACATTAATTTTGATAATTATCTTCTCGTATATAACACTTATATACAATGTTTAAGGTCACATAAATAATCATAGAATTTTCATTGATATTCATAAAATATTCATAAATATATGCACATAAAATAATGAATAAACTCTTTTATTAAATAAATAATAAATATCATATCATGCTTTTAGGATACCATTCCCAACAATAAATTCGTCGTAAACTCTTTTATTAAATAAATAATAAATATCATATTATATCTCATGCTTTTAGGATACTATTCCGTCCATATATATTTGTATAATAAGATTACCGAATCATGTTTATGTATAGTCAGCTCTTTAAGTTCTATAAGATTAACGATTTATGTATTATAAGATTAACTTACACGATTGCGTAACTCGATCAAATATGACTTAATTACATTTATATGTGACCTACACGATATGCAATAACGACGTCATCAAAATTGCAATTTTATTAGTTTCTTCGATGATGGTTGTTGTTTTGTTTTTTTTTTTTTCGCTTTTACGGTTTGTATCACTTTTACTCTTCTTAAATGTATCAGGTTTTGATAATTCCGTCTCGCAATATGCAAAATCTTTCTTTTTATTTGTATATTTTTATTCTTACTCTAAATGGATAAGCTAGTCATCGAGTTCAATCCAGTAATTAAAATTTAAGTCAAATATCCCCGAAAATATTTAAATTCCTGACGGGCTCATGATGGCAACATGACGAGGTTATTCTGAAAAGTTTAGCGAGTAAAGTGTTAAATGAGGATTTAGGTGTCATTTGGTTCATATGTTTAAACATGAAGTTTGAGTAGAAATTTTCTAAATTTTTGTGAGAGAAGTTTTGACCTGTGATTACTTATAAAACAAAACAAAAGAAAAATTATTATATTTTCTTGTATATAAGTGTGAAAAGGCGTTCATTGAAGAAATTGAAAAGTGATATCAAAGGATTTCTTAGACTATATTCAACGCACAACTACTATATAAAAATGACATGTTCGCTGTATTTTCTTTATTCAAACCACAATGCAGAGTGTTATGTTAAGTCCAACTTCTTTTTTTTTTAATTTTATTAATTTTTTTCTTTTTTACATAAATTGCATGCTTTAGATGAAAGGGATTTTTTTAATATATCAGAGACATATAATTTTTTTTTTCTTTTCCAAATGTCAACTAAGCCAACTCATTGCTTAACTTAATGAAATACGAATTTTACACGCCATACCGGTATGCAATCGTGACATCTTTGAAAACGAAATATGTGTTTAATTGAATCAATACTATTGTTGTCTACAAGACTTCAAGCCCCCTTGAACATTTGACCTGGTAACAAAGAGGTTGGTACCAAACTAGCTATTGGTTAATAATTGTGAAGATGTGAAGCATTGCTTGGTTATAAAAGAACCTTTGCCCCTGCTCTCTTATATTATACCAAAAGTAAACTGACGAATAAAAATGAAGTACTTTGCATTGTCTTCATTATTTGCCAAAATTTTGATCGTTCTTTTTTCAACTTCGTTAGCAGATTTGGAACACACTCGTGAAGACTTTCTTCAGTGTCTTGTGACGCGTCTGTCTCCTTCTACCTACAATCCCCAACCCATAATCTACACTCCAAATAATTCTCCGTATTACAATGTACTAAATTCATCCATACAAAACCATCGTTTTTCTTCTCCTTTCACCCCAAAACCATATGTTATCGTTACACCATTTACTCCAACTCATGTTCAAAACACTGTTTACTGCTCCGAGAAACATGGCATGCAAATCAGAACACGGAGCGGTGGCCATGATTATGAGGGCCTTTCATATGTGTCCAATGTTCCGTTTGTTGTAATTGACTTGAGAAACCTAAGCTCGATTAGCGTAGAGGTGGAGAGCAAATATGCATGGGTTCAAGCTGGAGCTACGCTTGGTGAACTTTATTATAGAATTGGAGAGAAAACTGGAAATCTTGGCTTCCCAGCTGGCGATTGCCACACTGTGGGTGTTGGTGGACAGATCGGTGGAGGAGGCTATGGCTATTTGACACGAAAATATGGCCTCGCAGCTGATAATATTCTTGATGCGAAAGTGATAGATGCTAAAGGAAGAGTTCTTGATAGGAAATCCATGGGGGAAGATTTGTTTTGGGCTATACGTGGTGGTGGACCATCAAGCTTTGGAGTTGTTCTTGCATGGAAACTTCGATTAGTTCCGGTGCCACCAACAGTGACTGTGTTTGATGTTAGGAGGAACATGGAAGACAATGCAACAAGAAAGTTCGTTCATCAATGGCAACTTCGCGCTAACAAAGTCGATGACGATCTAACAATCTACATCACATTCCAGAGTAACAGTTCTATTGATAAAAAAGGGAATAAAAAAATTATCCTTGAAGCTGCTGTCCGAGCCACTTACCATGGTGGTATTGATAAGCTCCTTCAATTAATGCAAGAGGAGTTTCCTGAGTTAGGTTTACTAAGACAAGAGTGCACTGAAATGAGATGGGTTGAATCCTTTCTCTACTTCAATTCATTCAGAAATGGAGAATCCTTGGATGCTTTACTTAGTAGAACTTCTTATTTCAATTTATCATCGTTCAAAGCAAAATCTGATTATGTGAAAAAGCCAATTCCAGATGACGTGTTGGAGGGAATGTTAAGAAGGTTGCTTGAAGAAGAAGTAGGACAAGCTCGGATTGATGTATTTCCTTACGGGGGAAAAATGGACGAGTTTTCAGAATCCACAATCCCATTTCCCCACCGAATTGGAAACCTCTATATGATACATTACCTCGTGAATTGGCAAGAAGAAGGAAATCTTACGGCGTCCAAAAAGCATATTACTTGGGTAAGAAGACTTTACAATTACATGACTCCTTATGTGTCAAAAAATCCGAGGGCAACATATCTCAACTTTAGAGATCTTGACATTGGGATGAATGAAAACGAGGATGGCCCCACAAGTACCCTTGATAATATTGCAAAAGCAAGGATTTGGGGAAGGAAGTATTTCAAGAATAATTTCAACAAGTTGATTCGTGTAAAGACTATAGTGGATCCAACTAACTTCTTTACATATGAACAAAGTATCCCACCGATTGTTACGCATTAAAATATGATTTAAGATCCTTAGGATTAAATTAAAACTGTTCTCATCTTTAAATAAAGGTCTTTATGTGACCATAACATACAAGTGTGCAAAGTTTGCAGCAAAAAAAAAAAAAAAATCCTCCTCATTTTGGAACGGCATTTAATTGCGTTCCACTTTCATTAAGTTTATGTAATTTAATCATGACTAATACGACTATTGGTATTTCATATAACAAAGACAGAGCAAAAATAGTTTAGACATATGCATGACAAATATTTCATATGCAACATGAAATTAGTCGCATGCATGTTCATACATAGTTGAAAACAAAGTTTCGTAGTGTGAGTTTTGTATTTCTTTGGATTCTGTTATCAACATTTTTTCTAAAACTATCTTTCGCTTGTAATTATCGTAGGACTTGTCTGTTGATTGAATTACCCGACAGTAAGGGAGTTCTCAGGCGGTTTGGGTTTTTTTTTTTTTTTTTTTTTTTTTTTAAACTACCTACAAAACAAAAAATGTTAAAGTATAAAACTATTGTTGGCCCACCTCCTAATAGCTTAAGCTTTTGGGATGGATTGGTAAACTAACATGGTATCAGAGCGGGAGGTCCTGAGTTTAAACCCCCCGTAATTGCACTCTTTATCCCCATTTAAAATTGTCATCACGTGTTGGGTCTTTATATATCTCGGGTTTAAATATTCACGTCTTGGGCTTTCTAATTAATTTACCCATATGATTGCCCATTGTCCAGTCCACGCGTGAGGGAGAGTGTTAAAGTATAAAATTATTGTTGGTCCACCTCCTAATAGCTTAAGCTTTTGGGATGGATTGGTAAACTAACAAAAAATATAGTTTTTGGGGCAGTTTTTTATTTTTAACAAAAATCAAATTAAACCAAATTACTTATAAGCAGATTAGGCAATTTAGGTTTTGGGCTAAAAGCATTTTAATGAGAATGAGAGAGAAAAGAGAATGGGAAGAGGCTGGTATTTAATTATGAACTGTAAATATTAAGCATTCGTTCATTTCACCGATTCGAGTTTTCAGTTTTAAATTTTTACAGTAAAAAGCTCTCAGAAAATGTCACATCTAACTTTTTCTGCTACAGTGAAAAGCTATCAGAAAATGTCACATCTCAGCTCAAATTGAAAACTCGAATCTGTGAAGTGAACGAGGCCTAAGTGTGGTAGAAACATTTTACTAACTTTGAACCATCTTTTATAACCAATGAAAATATCATCCCACAAAATTAATGTGAAAAATTTCTAAACTGACCAATAATCTAAAATTATTTAATAATTTAGTTTGGTTTAATTTCGATCGGCAGTTTCACGATTTGTCTATTTTTTTAACACCCTTACCAACCGTTAAAGTACTGTTTTATGCTGATCTGTTGATCAACAACTTTTAGTTAATTTGGACTAAACTTATAAATTAATTTTGGTGCACTCGACCCCATTCTAATTAGTTTATCTAATTAGTTCTTGATCTTCCTCAATCAATAATTAACTGAATCATTTCCAATTAATTATCAACTAATAAATCTGAGAGGACAATTTAATTATAACCATTTAACCTTTATTTGGCGGTTAATCACTTCTCATTAACTATAAATTATTTATTTATTAATGGCTCTTTTTTTTTATACGGATCTCCTCAGCTTTTTGAATTTGACAATTGGTCCTAATTATTTTTTTATGAAAATTAATTCCTTCAATTTGGAAGGACCTTTTAATAATGTTTTTTAAATTATAAATGAATTTTGGCATGTGATTTGCACATGACCTCTTTTTAGGGATATTGGTTGTCATTTTTTTGCATCAAAATGAATAGAAGATTAAAAAGCAACCCAAAAAAACAAAAAACAAAAAACAAAAACCCAGTCCCATCCTTTGGATTCCAAGTTGTTTTCCCCAAAGGAGACATCCAGACCTATTTCTTGGAAACCCTCAGCTTCGTTATCTTCCAAAGCCACAACCTCCTTCTCCGCCGATTCCACTCTCAACCTTGAATTGGGCCATGGAATTTGGGGGCTAGGATTTCCTCCGCAGCAACGATCCGCCGTGGACGAGTACTGCAGTTTAGTGATTCTGCCTCTTTGTGTCGCCTAGCCGCAGGGGTTTTTCTGGCTTCTATGCTAGAAATTACAGTAAAACGTTATGTTGCGAAGTTTTAAAATTTCTTAAAAAATAAATAATTGTAACTGTTCATGATGTTATATATTATAAATAATAAAAACTAAATCATTCCTCTAGAAAATTAGTACTTCTGACAGAACTGTAGAACTGTAAAATCGTGAACAACAACCTGAAGACTCTCAACCAAATGAACTTCTTTGCTATTCTCTTTTTCACAAATGGAATGCAAGTGGGCGAAGTTCCTTCAATGTCCACTTGGTATCTCCTTTCTTTTCAACCACAAGAGAGTCAAAGAAAAAATTGATCTTGATGTTTAATCAATTTTATAGGAAAATTTTACTTATAATCTCTCAAATGTCTCAAGTGATTTAAGTATTAGTAAGACTTAATGAGCTATTTATATATATATATATAGAAAGGCTTGTTTCCGCAACCCAAATAAAATTCAGATTCAAAATTGCAAAAATTTATCAATTGAAACACTTTATTAATTCAACCAATTTATATTGAATTAATTTAAACAATTAATTCAATTGATAAATTACTCATGAATTAATTCATATTTTATATCTAATTTCAGAAACAATATAAGTTACCAATATGTAAGAATTACGTCATATCGTATCAAGAAAATATATGATCTAGGAAAGACTCCCGATAGACATATATAGTTTAAGCTCTTATAATCATGATAGAACATGTTCACCGGTAAGTTCATCTTATAATTATAAGCTCTAGTGTTATTCCACTAAAACCCTAGTGTAAGACCCGAAAACTTTGCAAAGTCCAAATTGTAATTTAATCACAATTTACAACAATGAACTTTTACAATTAAGGTACACTTTAAAAGTGCGTTGAGCTTAAATGTTTTACGGAAAAATGGAGAATTTATCCTTGAGAGTGCATGAGTTTAGACCTTTAGCTCTTACTCTTGATAAATACCATTTTGTTAGTGTAATTACTTAATTAAAAATGTTATGAATCAAGAGTAAATGGTAAAAATTTTAATTTATGCACTTTTAATAGATATTTGTCAAGATTATCCATGTTTTTCAGGAGAAATAATAACTAGTTTCATATATGTACAATGACCCAAATTTCTTAAGTTGCATGTGTAGAATGACGTGATACTACGTATTTTGTAGCACACATGATTAATTAAATTTAACTATTCAATGTGCTAAAGCTGAGGTAAGTGCTTCGGTGATTTTGTGTAGGTCAGATGATGACCTTTACGAATATCTCGGTTCGAGATCTGAACTGAAAATTATGTTAAAAATAAATAACTAAATTATTTGACCATTAATTGACATTAATACTGTCGATTTAATAAGTAGAATTTATATCAATGGTAGTCAATAGTTCAATGTCGCGATCTGAACATTTTGATGATTATACTATTCACGACTAAATCAAGGATCTTAATTCTCAAGTCATAAGGTATGATGGAAATTTCTAAGCCATGTGGATTATTAGACATCTAAGATTTCACAATAATCCTATATGTATACATGTAGTGCTTTGCATGTAATATAATTATACACAGTTCATGAAATAATACAGCAAGCACTAATAGAGTCTATAGCCTCCACATTTGCCTATAAGGCAATCCATAATCACAAAAGATTTAATTTATTCCATAATGTGACTAGAAAGAAATTCTAGAGTCCAATGTTTGAATTAAGTTGACTTTTAGATAATCAATTTAATTAAGGTAGATCTTGATAAGTTATTATCAACATATGTTGAAAATAAAAGTCTATGACACACTTGTATGTTTTAGGAAGATAGTCCTTTTAGAATATAGAGGTTAGGATTAATCAGATAATAGATTAAGAATTACGATTGACATAATAAAATGTAATGTTTGGAAAATTCGTCAATTTAAATTTCAAAAACTGGTGGGAAATTTAGATAGCAATTTTTTCCTGATAGTGTGTATGTGTGGATCGTGTATAACAAAAATTTTCATAAAACTTTTGAATCCTCTATTGAATAGATTAATTTAAACAATAATAAATTAATCATATTAATTTATAATGAAATATACCTAGCGGACGATTAGGAGGATAACTTGATTTCTTTGACCTCGAACAGTCTAAGCTCCAAGCTTTCTCAGAAAATCCGAATCTTCCTCTCTAGTTTCAAGACCTAGAGTGTGACCTCTACTATAGAATTATCGGATTATGATCACTCGCTAATTTGTATTACTCCATTATCAACGCATGTATGTGGATGAACTAAGAGTTGGAAGAACTGTTCTTCTCTTTTCTTTCTCTAGGAATTTCGGCAATTATAGGATTTTTTATATCAAAAAATATGTTTTACAATTTTCTATTGTCTCCTATTTATAGAACACTTGGAGGACCTATTTGTTTTAACTTGAACACAAAGCAATAGAAAATTAATAATTTTAAATCTCATTTAAAATACAGTTTCCCATTTAATTTTAGAAACAAAACCTCTCCCTTCCCTTTACTAAATCGCCGGCCATACCACAAGGAGTTCTCCCTGTGGTTGGCGCAAATTTCAGGAAGGAGAAAGAAGAAAAAATTCCTCCTTTATCCAGTTTTCAATTTTAGCTCAAATTCAAATCTAAATAAAGTCAAACTTCACTTTCCTTTTGAATTTAACCGTAAAACTTGTCAAACAAGTAAACCGGATATCTTGAAGAGTAAGCAACTAAATCCTAATGGGATTCTCCCTGTGCCACATGCCCATTGCACTTCCCTCTGCCTGGCCTTGTGGCCTCCTATGGTCTCACCATAGTGTGTTTTAAAATTAATTTAATTAAATAATCACATTATTTATTTTGAGTAATAGTAAATCCCAATATTTGACTTTGTCTCGCAAATATTACAAGAATGACGGGGGGATTCATGGACCTATAATTCTGAGCTCTAATAATATTAATAATTAATTAATTAATTAATTAATTAATTCTATTAATTCCATAAGTTACTCCACTAAGAACTTAGAATTGCATTCTCGAAATTATTGACATAATTTACTTCTAAGAACTTGAAGTGTCCATTTGATATAATCACTACATATAGGTTAATCCTCTATAAATAATTCATAATTAGAGCTAGGTAAAATCTGTTAACCCCTCTAATTCATCATGTTTCTAAGATACAAGGAATATGATTTAGAATCTCAAAAAGGGTACTGATTAAGTCAAAACACACAAATCCATAAATATGAGTCTATTAACAACTTGAGATTAAGATCATTTTATATATGACCATCGTTAGACTCAAATTTAATTTTCTATACTTAACGAAAATTGTCATAAAACCAAATTGTGTGTGTGTTCCAGTTCTACATAATCTTATTATGCATAATACACTCATTCAATATCCCTCTGTATTAATGATGCGGATAACACCATTCCACTCTTAATGAAAATGATGTGTATTAATAATGTTTTAATTAAAGCATCTGTAACTTTAATTAAATTTGTTACGAACATTATTTCGATTATTATCCTTAAATATTATCCTCTCCCATATAACACTTATATACAATATTTAAGACCACATAAATAATTATGGAATTTTCAATGATATTCATAAAATATTCATTGATATATGCACATAAAGTAATGAATAAACCCTTTTATTAAATAAATAATATATATCGTATTACATCTCATGCTTTTAGGAGACCATTTTCAAGAACCATTTGTCCTAAAGCAGGTGTGACATGTCTCTTATCCCAAAACCTCATAAGTGCCTATCAAATACATTTAGTGGTAATGTCTTCGTGAACGGGTCATCAAGGTTGTTCTCCAATGTGATCTTCAGATTCGCTACTGTCATGACGAGAAAATTTGTCGAAAAATTATTGTATAAGATGAAATTTTCTGAAATTCTCTGTATTATAAATATCAATACTTTTATGATAAGTATTTGTTGATATTAATATTGAATAGCAAAGTATAAGCTAAAGATCAGAAAATTTCTGAACTATGATGCAGTTACCGAATTTCAGACTGTAATCAAGAAAGTGGCATGGAATGTTGTCTTGAATATTATGTTTAAGAAATGAAAAAGAATTTAAAAAAATAAATTCTAGCGTTTTAGAAACAATCAAAACGAAGAATGGGCGAAAAAGGGGTTCGGAAGGCTGAACCGTAAAAATTAGGCTTTTCAACCGATTAGGGTTGACCGAGTAAAAATTTATTGACCAAGAGTCCATCAATAGGTCACTCTTGAAAAATTATTCAAGGTTGAGTAAAGTTTATCAAGTGGACCAACTGTCTGAAAAACGTCGATAAAATGCGCACCAGATAGGAATTAAACTAAACCGAAATAAGATAGTTACCAAAAATGAATGGTTGAGATTTAAGGTGATTAATGGATGGAGGGCTGAGATTAGGATACATGGAAAGTGAAGGAGAAGGGCCGACCAACTTAAGGGAGAAGCAAGGAGATATTTTGAGTTTTTCTTTTTCTTTTTTTTTTGTAAAAAAGACCCTAGAAATTGTCAAAATTACACTTATGTCCCTCATTTGTTATTGGCTAGTTTTATAAGGGAAAAATACAAGAAAAATGTTCATTTCCATGCAAGAAAGCAGTGAACGCTCAGCTAAAGAAAGAGAGGAACAAAAATTTTCCAAAGTGAGAAAAACGAGTTCAAATCGAAATCGGTGAAAAACTACCGTTGATTAGCATCACTGGAGCTTTCTCTTCATTCTTCTCAGGTAAAATTTCAATTTTTTCCTCAGTTTTCACCATAGCTGCACGTCCATGAATAGTAGAAACCATGGAAAAATTTTACTAAGGATGATGATTTGCTTATGGTCCAGTGTTGGAACTTTAGGCCGGCGGGCTGGCCCGAGGTCTAAATTTTTTGAGCTTGGTGGGTAGGCCCAACTGCTAGCCTGTCCAACAATAAATTTTCGGGCTCAAGCTCGGGCAGCCAAAAAATGGACACCACGTCGGAGCCTGCCATCGTGTTGTCACCATCAACCGCGGTCCGCCAGAATTATCAGGGAGGGTCAGGTCAGGCTTTGGCCAAAAACTTGATATTTTTGAGCGATCGCGAGCGGCCCGTCCAAAGTTCCAGCACTACTTATGGATATTAATGGTGCCAAAAAACCTAATGTCTCAAGGATAAATTTTCAGTTATTAGGTTATATGTTTAGCATTTTTGTTTATGGAGAACTCTTGTGAGAATAGTGATGAAATCCTAGAGCTTATGATGTTTATGATGATAAAAAAGTATGAGAAAGGTTGTGATATATGTTTAAAAGGTTGAAATAACGGATAAAACGAGCTATGGTTAGCTCAGGAAACACAAAAATTAGGTGAAACTCTGTCAAAATTTAGTTTGAGAATTTGATCCAAACCTAGTTGTAATGAAGAATGGGAGGAATGAGATGTGTAAAATAAGTTGATTGGGTGATCAAAGATGTGGGGAAACCTAAAACGATGAAAATTCTCAGTTTTGGACCAAAATCGAAAACTAGGTTATTTACCCAAATATTGTACCCGACTCCGTTTTGGCTAGAGGACCAAGATAGAAGCTTAATCTTAAAAAGCAACATACATCAAGTTAAAGGAAATTTTGTTCCGTACAACTTTTGTGAAATAGTTGTTTTCCCAAAACTGATCCTAGACGTCAGTTTCGAGCGAATTTTTGAAACACGTCTAAAATGGTGATATTAGGCCAAATATGCATGGGTTTGGTGCACATTGACGATATAAGAGATGTTTCAGTCTTGATACCAAACATGAAAATCGTAGATCTTTTCGAGGATAAGAAACCCCGTGAAGAATGCTTTTCGAGAAACTGGTTATATAGTATTCTCTAAAGGTCAACAGTATATATGTGCAAAACATTGTAGTAAGAAAAGAGAAATGGGAAATTAAATAGGTTTACTGTTTATGAAATAAACATCAAACCTAAGAATTTTAGACACGACATGCCCTTCAAGAAAATAACATTTACGGAACCACGAATTCGAGTCAAATTGTATTGTAATTACTGGTCTTAGATTGTAAATCTAACGATCGAGAATTTATATGATTGGATCAGTAGGCGACCAAGACAGCAAAGTTTCGGGTGACTCAAAAGTCGTGACCTTAGCGAAACTCCTGTAAGTACTAGCAACTCTTTTCTCTAAGACACGAACAAGCTTATTTCTCTATGTTGTATAAAAGTGTGCATATCCTGAGTTTAATATATGCTAATATGTGAAAGATGTTTCTTGAGCATTATTTATTGCGATGAATGTGCTTATGAACTTAAAGTAGCAGTAGAATTTTAATATATGAAAAACTCAAAGTCAAAAACGATGTGAAAGTTAAAGTCAAAGTCAAAGTCAATAAAAAGTCAAACTTTGAAATAAAGTCATATATTAATATATGATAGTAATGCGTAAAGACGCAATACTAAGATTAAAATTATGGTTACGATAAGAAAAGATGACAACAAGATGATGAATGAAGTAAAGATGTTAAATGACAAAAAGTTAATAAAATTGTTTGTACCGGCCTTCGCAAGGGATGTTATTATGTTATTATGAATGAAACTGTGGGTGAGTTAGTTCTGGATCGCTACCCCACTCCTCATTGGTTATGCGTGCAACGCTACAACAGGAACGGGGCCCATAAGAAGTAAAAGTTATAAAACTGAACGACACAACAACGAAAGTTGTAAAGAAGTATTTAATGAAAGAGAAGAAAATATAAGATGATATAAAAGAAAGAAGTATTAAAGCATAAGACAACATAATATGATAAATGCTTTAAATGTCTTTAGAAAACATAATGTTTTCTAATAAAGAAAGCATAATGTTTAGAAAATGTGTTACGATGTATGACATGAATGCATATATGAGTATGCATTACTGATTGCACTTATTGTGTCTGTTGTTACTTGCTGAGTGAAAGCTTAATATGTTTGTCCGTGTTGTAGGAAGCTCAGGTAGGCACCGGCTCCCTAAAACCTGTAGCTAGGCATGCAGAAAATGATGAGCAGTGGAGTGTGGACAAGTGAGCAATGGATGCACCGCATATTTTGACAACGCTGCTACGTGTTTAATGTAAAATCATATTTATGGATGTAAATCAGTAATGTAATGAAAGTAAAGTGTACGAGACAACGAGACTCTGCATAGCAACCTCAAGTCACAAAGTATGATAATGTATCCCAAATACTATTATGTTAATGGCATATGAACGATAATGGTATGTAAATGATAGGTTAAATATATGACCATGCTTAAGGAAAACAATTTTAAAGTTTTAAAAAAAATTTATCTACGAATTATTTAATATTAAGAAGTTGAAAATATTTTTGGAAAAGTATTTTAAAGTATTATTCCGCCAAAGTATATTAGTATATATTTTACTATTAAGGAAGAAAAAAAATGTAGTCATAGTTGGTATCAAAGTAGCATTCTGCCACCCATCCATATTCTGCTGAGCATCCGATTCTACATTGCCCAAGTAGGTCATTATTTCTTTTGAATTTAGAATTTAGTGTGTGAATTTTACTTTTACATAGGATATATACAATGGTTCGAACAAAATGATTTCTATCAATTCCGCGTGGATATGGATTGCTAGAAGAACTAATAGGGGACCAGAAAGGAGAAGACGGCTGCACAGTCTACATCCGATACTGGAAGCGGCATCAGTTCCACCATCCGCACTTGCCCCTCCAGAGGTAACTCTACAACCCATTGGAGCAGTCGATCCACCCCCAATAAATAGGGAAGTGCAAATAACCATGATTCCATCATACATGATTAAGTTACAAAAACTTCTAGATAGGTATCCTACACCTGAACTGAATTCTTTCTGGTTAAAGAATCTCTTTCTAGTTGCTCGAGAATAATTAGGAGATTCTCTAGAAGAAATACGGGGTTTTGCTTCTGGAGGCAACATGCTATAGAGTGGGGGTCCCACTTATGGGTGGATGCAACCCACCCATGTATGATGGTCAACCTTGTTGGGAAGGGTGTCCTATAAGCATAAGATGTAATAGGATATTTATTATTTATTTAATAAAAGAGTTTATTCATCATTTTATGTGTATATATTTATGAATATTTTATGAATATCAATGAAAATTCTGTGACTATTTATGTAACCTTAAACATTGTATATAAGTGTTATATACGAGAGGATAATGTTTAAGGATAATAATCAAAAAGCAATGCTCATAATGAATTTAATTAAAGTTTGGAATCTTTAATTAAAACATTATTAATACATGTCATTCCCATTTAGAATGGAATGGTGTTATCCACACTGTAAATATAGTGAGATATTGAATGAGTGTATTTTGCATAATGAGATTATGTAGAACAAGGACACAGACACAATATGAATTTCTAATAATTTCTGTTAAGTATAGAAATTCTAATTGAGTCTACCGATGGTCATACATAGAATGATCTTAATCCTGAGTTCTTAACAGACTCCTATTTATGGATTTGTGTCTTTTGATTACTTGGTACGGATTCTGAGATCCTGAATCCTATTCCTTGTATTTTGGAGACATGATGAAGTAGGTAGCCGGGAATATTATTACACGAGATGGAATCCATTCCTTCTTAA
>NW_010359249.1:11023-29054 GCF_000414095.1 Morus notabilis | reverse complement strand
ATGGAGGATTGATCTATATGCAATGACTATATCAAATGGACACTTCACAGTTTAGAAGTAATTTATATCTATAATTTTGAGAGCGCAATTCCAAGTTTATAGTGGAGTAACTATTGGAATTAATAGAATTAATTAATTAATTAAAGTGTTTAATTAATTATTAATTTTATTGGAGCTCGAGATTATAGGTCCATTAGTCCCTGCGTTGTACTAGTAATTCTACCAGACACAAAGGGCAAAATGAGAATTTTAGAACTACAGAATTCTAAAATTAAACACTCAAAAATAATTAAATTAATTATTATTTAAATAATGAGATTATTTAAATTTGAATTTGAACACATCTAGATTTATCCATTTAAACTTATTTGATAAGTTGTTCAATTTAGAATTCAAATTAATTTAAGTTTGACTTAAATTGGAATTTGAATTTGAGTCAAAATTGGATTACAGGATAAAGGATGATTTTCTCTTCCTTCCTTATCTGATATTGGCGCCTACACAAGGATAAGAATCCCCTATCTTGGCCGGCCATAATGGAAAAAGGAAAAGAGGATATTTTGTTCCAAATTCAAATAGGAGATAATTAACAAACTTTATCTTGGAGATAGAGATTGGATTCCTTCTAGAAGTTTAATTTCTACTCTATAAATAAGAGAATAATAGAAAATTACGCAAGACAATTTCTGAAACAATTTTTTGCCCTAATTTTAGAGGGTGGCTGAAATTCTCATAGAGTGAGAGGGAAAAACTTTTCTCCAAAAATTCCACATCGTGCATGTGTTGGTGTTTGTGGAAATTCGAGTGTTTATTGTAACCCGTTTTGTTTCATGTGTGCCCACACACACGTCTTCGTGGATTCTAGGAATTGACGTGAAAGACATTGGTTTTCTAAACACAAAGCTTTGGAGGAAGGATTGTTCGAGGTCAAAGAACTCAAGATATCATCCTAATCGGCCGCCGGGTATTATTCGTAATTAAGTTCTTAATAAATGAATTAATGAGATTAATTTATTCATGCATAAATTAATATAATCTATAGAGTATCTCAAAGGTTTTATGAAAATTTTTGTTATACACGATCCGCCTTCCCCCACGCTTCCGCATCCGAATTCGATTCGGTAACCAACAAACCTCACCTAACTTAATTACAAGATTGGCTACATAGGATTGAATATCTTTTGGTAGCCTATGATGTAGATGAGGTTGAGTGGGTAGCTTTAGCAGTGAGCCTATTAAAATCTGATACTAGACAATTTTAGAAAAGTATGGTAGAATCAACGAACGCACAAAGGGTGCCATGGGGAAACTTTTGTAGTTTACTATTAGCCCAATTTCCACCTAGAGGAGCACTAGTACCTGAGGTACCACCAACAACGACAACACCTGTAACACCCATCTTATCAAATAACATGTACATGAAGAAGATTTCACATGTGATGAACAAAATAAATCATATTTTAGGTGCTTCGTTGTTACATGATATCATCATAATTACATAAGCAAAGTATGATAGGTACTTTGAACTTATCCATTGCTGTTCTAATCTCATGATTAGCTTGAAACCATTGATGGACACTTGTTAAGTTAGGAAACTATTGATGGACACCTGTCAAGATAGGAAACCATTGATGGACACTTGTCAAGATGGAAAACCATTGACGGACACTTGTCAAGTTAGGAAACCATTGATGGACACTTTTCAAGATAGGAAACCATTGATGGATACATAGAATAATAAGAAATTCTCATGATGGAATAAATGGCTAGGATCTACCCACTTATGTTTTGATCCAAGGGCTAGAATGTAAGATAACATACTATAAATAGGTGGTGGATTTAGAGTTTATTCCATCCTTCATATAGGAAAGAGCTAGAAAGAGAAAGTTAGAGAGAAACAGATGTAGGAAGAAGAAAGAAGGAAGGTTCTCTAAATTTTTAGGACAAACTATCATAGAAGGCAAGCTGTAAGATATTATGTAAGTCTACCTTCCACTGCATCACTTGAACAATGGTATGTTTTTAATGAATGTTTTCAAATTATATATGTTATTGTTGGAATACTTTCATGAAATTGAGATTTAGAAAGTGTTTTCAGAGTATGATATGAATCTTGTGTTTATTATGAACAGCTTAAAGTATGATAAAGTAAAGGGCGAAAGACTTGAAGACTAAGAGATTCTAAGATAGGGGCCATATGAAAGAGGTTCTAATAACACAAGATGAATGTTGTACAAAAAGGGCCCTAAATGTTAAAGAAAAGTATTTCCAAAATGGAAATTACTATATGATTTACTTACTAAGCTTGAGCTCATATAGTTCTTGTGATGCAGGTAAGTGCTAAAGTAGAAGTTCCAGTTGACTGATCAAGAATGGTTCAAAGTCCCATTATGAGTTAAGAGATCTTAAATTATGAGATGTGTAATCTGAAAAATTTATTCAAGGATTGTAATTGTGATAGATGTACTATTAAGAATTCTATAATATTAAGAATTCTGCTCAAGGATTGTAGTTCCATGTTAAGCATTAAGTTAACGTTTCTCTCGAGTTGGCGTAGCTTTTAGCAGCTGGCTCAGGAGGGACGTTACAGTTAGTATCAGAGTAATACATTTCTAGAGACATAATACATATGTCATGGAACCAATAACTCAGTCAACCTAGGATTTATATATTATATTTTGCAGAGTAATTAAGATTTTGAATTATTTGATGACAGTTGTTTAGTTGGAAAAATTAGAACCATCAAATTTTGAGGATGAAATTTTTATAAAGAGGGGTGATTGTAACACCCATCTTATCAGATAACATGTAGATGCAGAAGATTTCACATATGATGAACAAAGTAAATCATATTTTAGGTGCTGAGTTGTTATATGATGTCATCTTAATTACAAAAGCAAAGTATGGTAGATACTTTAAACTTATCCATTGGTGTTCTAATCTCATGATTAGCTTGAACCTATTGATGGACACTTGTCAAGTTAGGAAACCATTGATGGACACTTGTCAAGATAGAAAACCATTGATGGACACTTATCAAGATGAGAAACCATTGATGGACACTTATCAAGTTAGGAAACCATTGATGGACACTTGTCAAGATGGGAAACCAATGATGGACACTTGGAATAATAAGAAATTATCTTGATGGAATCAATGGCTAGGATCTTGTAACATCCGGTTAAATTAATTAAGATTAATTAATTTAATCCGATGGTTAGTGTTAATTAATCCGAGACCAGTGAAAGAATTTTAGTTATAATTATCACGTAAGGACCTTTCCTTTCAAAAAGGATTGTGTTAAAATTGACATTGTTGTCCCCCAAACAGTTTTAAAGTGTCGGTAGCTAATTTTTCAGAACAGGAATAATGGATCATTCTATACTCTATTCAAATTGGGTTTTGAAGTTTAATCCTAATATTTGCCCAGAAAGCCTAAGCCCATTTTTCATTTTTTCTTTCTTTTTCTCCTCTTTCCCACGTAACTCTCTCATTCCCTCTCTCTCTCCACGCCAGCCAAACAACCCGATGAGAATTCCGGTGTCTGTTTTTGACACCTCCTAGCTCGTCGTAAAAACCTTGACGAGCTGAGCACGTTGACATGTCACACGACCTCCAACTCTGCCGGAATCAGCCTACCAAAGTTCTGAAAACAACCAAAGCTTCCGATCATGATATCTCCTCCGTCTGACATTCAATTAAGGTGATTCCAGTTCCAATGGATTCAGAACGAAGAGACAAAGAAAACCCATCCTTCTTTACAGCTTGATTCTGGCCGGAGCACCACCGTCAATGGTGGCCGGAGTTTCTGCCACTGTTCACCTCCTTCCCGGCCACCATTTTTGACACCACCAGTGTCAACGGACTTAGAGAACAATGCTAAACAAAACCCCTATGTTAATTTCATGATTCTGTCAGTGTTT
This sequence comes from Morus notabilis, assembly GCF_000414095.1. Classification (NCBI taxonomy): domain Eukaryota; kingdom Viridiplantae; phylum Streptophyta; class Magnoliopsida; order Rosales; family Moraceae; genus Morus; species Morus notabilis. The sequence goes on along the minus strand of NW_010359249.1, from coordinate 25,131 downwards.
ACCAGAAAATGAAGCCGCTACCATTGTCTGGGAGGCAAGGGGTGGTTTCGATGATTGAACCGTTGGATCGTTGTGATTTTGGTGTCTGAATGCTCAGAAAATCATGGGTAAGGAAAGCCTTCAATAAATTTTGAGATTTCATAGTGGGAGAATCGAGAACCAAGTCACTAGAAATCTTTGAAGTTAGTTGTCCCGATCTGTGTAGTTTGAGTTAGTATGTTGTGAAATTGACTGCACCACTGAACTTAGAATGGTCGATTTAGGTGGGGTAGGATAAAAATCCGCCACAAAAATATGCTCTGGCAACCTCCGCCGCTGCGACCGCCGCCGCTGGTGGCTGGATCACGACGAGTCTCAGTTCATGTGTTTCCTGGCGTCCGATCAAAGATATGAGATTATTTCCTGACTCGTTTTGATGTGCTGAACGCAACGGTGACCTCAGTTTGTTCTAATTCGACCCTGTTGAAAAGTCTACTGGTACGGTACACGTAGATCGAGGTGAATCAAATGGATTCATTGAGGTTCAGAGCAAGCTGTAAAGCTTTAAGAATAAACATTTTGATAGCGTGAAGTTATCAGTAGACTAAATTGCCAAGGGGTAGGATTTCTTGTCCTTTTTTTTGATAGCCTGCTTTTTAGGAGTTTTGACCTTATGAAATGTTTTAAAGAAAGGATATGATTGATAACGAAAAGTATTTTAACACAATAGCTTGATTTTAGCTATTGGAATCATAATGAACTATTTTAAAGGTTTGATGAATATTTTCTTAAGATAAGATATCTTACGACTGGTAAGCCTGCTGATAGCCTAGATAGGATATACAGAGAGTATCCTCGGGGGCAAAACTCGAAACCCAGACCGGGCCACTACGGTGGTGTTAACACTTGTGCTTGTGGTTGTGTAAGTAGTTTATCAGAGTATAAATTACTTGTTGATGCCTGTAATACGGAATTTAAAGTTTATACTTCCTTTTAGAAAAGGGATGTTAGGTTTCGGCTGTTGTGTTGGAACTAAATATCTCTATCTATTGATTTATTCATTTATTTACTTGTTTATAATGTTTATTTCAAACTATATCCTACTGGGAATTTTGCTCATTTTTCCTCTATTTTCAATGTTTTAACCCCTCCCTCCAGAGTTAGCGGTTTAGATTTATAGCATGGCAAGTGGATGCCGATGGATTGAAGGCGTGAGATTTGAAGTGGTTAGTTTATTCTGAATTTACAGTTTTTAAATTCTAAAGTCGTACTGAATATTTGTATATGATCTCTATTGGTCGGCATTGTCCCTGAGTTGTGTAAAGTTTAAATTTGTGGACTATTTTAATATTATTTATAAAAGAAAGTCTCCGGAGCAAACTATATTGATATTTATGTATTTTTTTGTTAAATAACCCAGTTTAATTAAGTCAATTTTCTTTAATTAAACTCCAATAATCATGGTCCCATCTTTGGGGTCGTGACGGATCAACCCACTTGTGTTTTGATCCAAGGGCTAGAATGTAAGATGACATAATATAAATAGGTGGTGGATTTAGAGTTTATTCCACCCTTCATATGGGAAAGAGCTAGAAAGAGAAAGTTAGAGAGAAAGAGATGTAGGAAGAAGAAAGAAGGAAGGTTCTCTAAATTTTGAGGACAAACTATCACATAAGGCATGTTGTAAGATATTATGTAAGTATACCTTCCACTGCATCACTTGAACGGTACTATGTTTTTAATGAATGTTTCCAATTTATATATGTTATTGTTGGCATACTTTCATGAGATTGAGATTTAGAAAGTGTTTTCAGAGTATGATATGAATCTTATATTTATTATGAACTGATTAAAGTATGATAAAGTAAAGGGCCAAATCCTTGAGGACTAAGAGATTCTAAGATAGGGGCCATATGAAAGAGGTTCTAATAACACAAGATGAATGTTGTACAAAAAGGGCCCTAAATGTTAAAGAAAAGTATTTCCAAAATGGAAATTACTATATGATTTACTTACTAAGCTTGAGCTCATATAGTTCTCGTGATGTAGGTAAGTGCTAAAGTAGAAGTTCCAGTTGACTGATCAAGAACGGTTCAAAGTCCCATGATGAGTTAAGAGATCTTAAGTTATGAAATGTGTAATCTTAAGAATTTGTACAAGGATTGTAATTGTGATAGATGTACTATTAAGAATTCTATAATATTAAGAATTCTACTCAAGGATTGTATTTCCATGTTAAGCAATAAGTTAACGTTACTCTTAAGCTGGCATAGTTTTTAGCAGCTAGCTTGGGAGGGGCATTACAGCACCAGAACCGGCCTCTACATCGCAGGCCTAACCACAGAGTGGTGAGACTGAATTTATGAGGGTGAAAAGGTATCTACATAAGATTGATTGATTTAGGATGCTACCATATGACTCTGTAACTGATTATGCTTAACGGTTGTTTAGTGAGATTATAGCCAATCGAACTATAGTATTAAAGGATCACGATGCTTATTTTATATTTTGGAGAGGGTTAATAGAGGAACTACGAAATATGGTATTTCCTTGATGGGAAGCTACCTATACTCTTACCCAATTTATAGAAGAAGTAATACAATTAGAAGAAACATTAGCCAACGAATGAGAAGAGCAAGAACATCGTATCAATAAGTATCTGATAATATTTGAATGTAGGCAAAGGGAATACTAATGCGGATTTAGACCCATTAGGGTGTATTTTAGAACCGAAGTTGGAGATAAAGTTGTTCCATCTCCTCAACAATAGAGAGAAGCAATGTGGATCCTCAAAACACTTTAAATTCGAGTGGGGAAGAAGACCCAGAGGAAGATTATGAGAATTATGTGGATGTATAGTATAATGTAATGTTTTGATTATGATGTTATTATGTAATAATATAAAGATGTATGACAGATGTATATGTTAAGAAAAGTTGTAGTGATACTTGCGTTATGTAATTAATGAATGATGGATTGTATATATAAGTCTTGAGCATATATATATATGTATATATAGGCATAAAAATAAATCAAAAATAGTGAAAATACGTTTAGTTAAAGAATGCATTTAATAAATAAAAAGTGTGGCTAAGATATCACCACAAGTAATGAAAGTTGTAAGAAAGCATCGAAAGTTGTAAGAAAGCATAAAATGATAAACATTTTAAATGTTTAGGAAATGTGTTAGGATGTATGACATGAATGCATATATGGGTATGCATTAGTGTTTGTGCTTGTTATGGTCTGCTATTACTTATTGAACGAAAGCTCATCCTGTTTGTTCATGTTGTAGGAAGCTTGGGTAAGGCACCGGCTCCCTAAAACCTGTTTACTGGGCGTGTAGAAAAGGATGAAGCAATGGGATGTGGGCAAGTGGGTAATGGATACGTATTTTGAAAACGTTGTTATGTGTATAAAGTAAATAGTATTTTTTGATGTAAGAGTATGTAAGTTATGTAATGAAAGTAAGGTATACGAGACTATGAGGCTATGCTGAACAACCGCAAGTCACAAAGTATGATGATATACCTAAAATGCTATCAGGTTAATGGCATGAGAACGACAGTGGTATGCAATTGGTAAGTCGAATGTATGACTACGCCTAGGAATGGATTTTAAAGTTTTAAAAGAATTTTATCTACAAATTATTCAATGTTAAGAAGTTGAAAATATTTTCAGAAAAGTACTTTTAATATTCAAGTTTTACTATGAAATACTAATCGAAGTTTTAACCCAGCAAATATATTAGAATTTATTTCACTATTGAAGAAAAAAATATAGACTAAATTTTAGGATTTTATGATTTTAAAGTAGTAGGATTGAGGATATGGAATAAGTATGAACGTAGTAATGATGACCAAAAGTAAGAGTCATCACAGCTACATGTCTCTGATCAGGTGATATTGTAACACCCTGAAGAATTAATTGAGATTAATTAAGGTAATTGAGATTATTAGTGTGCCTAATCTGGATTTATTAATTGAGTATTAATTAATAAAATGTTTCTGACACGTGTGAGTTTAAATAATTCTAAGGTATTTAAATTATTCTCAGTAATTTATCTTAACCTAGAAGTGTGTAAGGGCACATTTCTGGACTGTTGATTTAAAATATTGTACACATGTCATTTTTCTTTTTTTCCTTTTCTTTTCTTTTTCCTTTTCTTTTCTTTCTTCCTTTTCTTTTTCCTTTCCCGTGCACTCTCCCTCTTCCTTCACTCTCACTCTCTCGTTCTCTCTCTCTCTCTCTCTCATTTTTGTCCCAAATCAAACGGATCTTGAGCCAAAGAAGAGTTTCAAAGCGTTGTCAACATCAAGAGAAGGATTCGAGGTAAGATTACTGAAAGAACGTCTCTTAAATCTCAAGTTTTTGAATTTCAAAACTTATTTTTGGTTCAAACCAGATTTTGATGGTTTTTGAGTAAAACTAGGGTAGAAATTGGAGATCTTGGGTTCTTTGGACTTGTTTCAGGACCTAGAACCCGGATCTAGTGGTTTTACTTTGAAATATTTGGATTTGGGACTAGATTTGCAGGTTTTTAGATTGGTTTCCGCTAGCTTCTCTCGCGCAGCTGATTCCACCGGTCAACCGGATCACATGGGAACCGATCGACCTATGCGGTCAATCGGATTGCAGGCTGACCGGTCGGTCGGTGTGCACACTACCGGTCAACTGGTAGTGTTGCACTACTCTGTCACTGGTCGACCGGTGCACACGGGTTTGACCCTGTTTGTCCTAAAAAATGCTGTTTTGACCCCTGTTTTCGGGGAAAACCCAAATTAGCTTCATTTTGGGACTTGGGATAACTTGTTTAGCATCTTTAATCCTTGATTTGATATTGAAAACCCTTGGAATGGTATTTGAAACATGAAAATGGATTAGGGCACACTAATTGAAAATCTTGGCACATAAGTGAGATTGAATTACTTTAGGAATGAGAATTGATCCTAAAGTGTTGTCTTGCATCAGTGATCGCTGAGGATTCAGACTGAAGGGGCTTGAGGAAGCGAAAGCCAGAAAAGGCAACGCTAGCCCCAGGTTTGATCGTGCAAGGTAGGATTTCTATCCCTTTTCCTTGTGAGCCTGTTTTCAAAAAGGATTTTGGCCTTGAAAATGTTTTAAAGAAAGGGATTGGTTGCGAAAGAAAACTCTTTGAAAACCATGGCTTGTTTAGTTCATGGAGATCCATGGCTTGTCCTGTCCATGGAATCCATAGCTTTTCCAGTCATGGAACCTCATGGCTTGCCCAGTCATAGGGCCTGCGGCTTGAGTAGTTCGTGGGGTCATATTAACGATTTCCTAATGTTAAATGAATGATTTCTTAAGCAAAGAGATCTTGGGAACTGGTAATAGAGTCTATTGCTGTAAGCCTAGATAGGATGTGGATAGTGCATCCTCGGGGGCAGAACCCGAAACTCGGTCCGGGGAGGCGAGGCACTTGGTTAGGTAAGTAATTTGTACTAATTACTTGCTGAAGCCTGTAATACGGGTATTTCCAGTTATATTTCCTTTGAGAAAAAGGATGTGAGGTTCCGGCTGTTCTGTCGGGACTGAATGTCTAATTTTATTTACTTATTCATTTATTTACTTAATCGCACATTTATCTATTCATTTATTTTAAGTATTTCAAATTATATCCTACTGGGCCTTTCGCTCACGTTTTATATTTCAAATGTGTTAAACCCCTCCCAGGAGACTCTAGGAGCGGTGCGGGGTAGTTGGAGATTGCTACTGCTGGACCAAGTGAGGATTGAGTTCATCCTCTTGAACAAATGTAAGGAATTTGAGAATTCTGTAAACTTATGTAATATTTGGATCTACTAGACTGTGGTTGATGTCTGTTGTAATGATTTTTTACATGTGCATGTATGTATGATACTGTATGTCCTGTGGGGTGGAGCTTTGTGTGTCAAAGGCTCCGGGATTCTGTAATCTATTTATATTTTAATGCAGTCAAGTGTGAGGCCCGGTTGGGAATCTGCTTTATTAATCCCTAATCGAGCTCCACGTCACCCACCCCGTTTGGGGGGCGTGACAGATATTTTCTTTCTATATGTTTAGTACTCATATGGCTTCTAAGTTCTTTTGAATTAGTCATCGCTCCACTGTAGTAAAGCTTAATTGGTTGATCCATGTCCGGAACAACTTTCAGACCAGTTAAGAACTTCCAGAGCCAGGTAGCTTCCTTTATGGCTTCACAAGCTACAACATACTTAGCTTCCATGGTAGAGTCAGCAACACACTTTTGCTTTACACTTCTCCATACCACAGCTCATCTATTAAGAGTGAACACAGATACGGATGTCGACCGTTGACTATCCCTATTTGACTGGATGTCAGAATCTGTGTATCTAGTGAGAGACAGATCTTCTCTAGAATATACAAGCATATAGTTTCTCATTCTCCTAAGATACTTGAGAATACATTTCATCACAACCCAATGATCTAATCCTGGGTTGGACTGATAACGATTGACTAGTCCCACTGCATAGCAAATATCCAATCATGTACATATCATGGCATACACGAGCCTTCAAATTGTAAATGCATAGGGATACCGTCTCATATCCTCTTCCTCCTGTGGAGTCTTACGACATTGCTCCTTTGAAAGATGAATGCCATGCCGAGAAGCCAAATTCCCTTTCTTGGAGTTCTGCATCAAAAACCTAACATGCACTTTGTCTATGTACGATGCCTGAGATAACACTAACAACTTTTTCTTGCGATGTCAAATAATCTTAATCTCAAGAACTTAGCTTGCCTCTCCTAAATCTTTCATTTTTGAATTGGTTGGCCAACCACTTCTTTACGTTTATCATCAGTTGCACATCATTTGCAATGAGTAGAATGTCATCTATATAAAGAACTAAGAAAACCACCTTTTCTTTTTTCTTATACTCGTAGACAGATGGTTTATCAATGTTTTGATCAAATCCATGAGACTTAATAGCCTCATCAAACCCTATGTTCCATGATCTAGAAGCCTTTTTTAATCCATAAATGGATCTCTACAGTTTGTAGACTTTCTACTTTTGTCTTTCTCTATGTAACCCTCTGGCTGGTCCATATAGATGGTTTCCTCAAGATAACCGCTCAAAAAAGCTATCTTGGTATGCATCAACCATATCTCGTAGTCAAATTATGCTGCTATGGCCAAGAGTATCCGAAGGACTTAAGTATAGATCTCTCTGTGGGGTGGCCGGCCATGTAGTAAAGGGAAGCGAGAGGTTATGTTTCTAAAATTAAATGAGAAACTATATTTTAAATGAGATTTAAAATAATCAATTTTCTATAGCTTTGTGTTCAAGTTAAAGCAAATTGTTCCTCCTAGTGTTCTATAAATAGGAGACAATAGAGAATTGAAGAACACAATATTTGATCTCCAAAATCCCATAGTGGCTGAAATTCCCAGAGAGAGAAAAGAGAAGAAAAGTTCTTCCAAGTCCTAGTTCATTCATATACATGCGTTGAAAGTGGAGGAATACAAATTAGCGAGTGATCATAATTCGATAATTCTATATTAGAGGCCACACTCTAGGTTTTGCAAATTTTAAGGACTAGACAAGGAAGATTCAGGTTTTCTAACAAGGCTTAGAGCTTGGACTGTTCGAGGTCAAAGAAATCAAGTTATCCTCCTAATCGTTCACTAAGTATCTTTCTTTATAAATTAATATGATTAATTTATTTTTGTATAAATTAATATATTCTATAGAGTATAAAAAAATTTTATGAAAATTTTTGTTATACATGATCCACACATACACGCTTCCGTATTTGAAATCATTTCAGAAACCAACAATTGATATCAGAACGGTCAATAAACTATATTAATTTATGCCATGATTATGTGATAATCAATGTTTATGTTAAATATGTGATACTTATTTTGTATGTATGTGATAGTAGGCACTTACATTTATTATGGATGTTTATATTTATTCATGTTGATGAATGTATAGATGATGGATTTGATCTTTAATTATATGGTTTTATGGATTGGTTATTATTCGTTATTAAAATTATTTGTAATTTTATTCGGGAATAGAATTATTGTAATTCTAGGATTTGGGGTATTAGATTAGAGGCTTCAAATCAGTGAAGATTGAAGAATTATGAAGCCAAAAAAGTCGAAGCTTTAACACCTGTCGTCAGACCTCTAACCTACCACCGCCTAAGCCCCATTGGGGTGTGGCTATTCACGCCATGGCAGCAGGTGCTGGCCAACGCCGTGTAACAACCCTCAGCACGCAGCAGTGTGCTGGCCTGCGGGAAACAGCAGGGGCGGCTGGGTCACCCTACTTGCTGCGCGCCCTGGCATTCTGTTTGGCGCCCCTGTTGGCGTCGGCAGTGGCCTCAGGCTGGCAAAACCAAACCAGCGCGCCTAGCGCGCTGGTTTGTGCACACAAGGGCAGCTGGGCATCCCTACCTAGCATACACAGCTCAGCACGCAGCAGTGTGCTGGCCTGCGGGAAACAGCAGGGGCGGCTGGGTCACCCTACTTGCTGCGCGCCCTGGCATTCTGTTTGGCGCCCCTGTTGGCGTCGGCAGTGGCCTCAGGCTGGCAAAACCAAACCAGCGCGCCTGGCGCGCTGGTTTGTGCACACAAGGGCAGCTGGGCATCCCTACCTAGCATACACAGGCGCCCCACTTGGCAGTTTACAGCCGTCCCACCCGCAAACGACCACGCCACTTTTGGGACCGCTAGGGTTTTTAAAACCCGAATTTGCGTGCTAAAAATTTTCAGAAAAGTTCTGGACCTCGGAGATGATGCCGGGCCTTAAGGCGAATGAGGCCGAAGAATGAAAAATTCATGATGAAGACCCCTTGATCTAACGAATGTAAATAATTATTATAATTATTTATTTTTTTCATTTTGGTTGTAATAATTATTCATTCGATATGGTTGTAATTTATTTTTTCCTATGGAACCCGGTCGAATTCATCTCAATAGCCGATTGCATATTTTTTATATTTATTTGATAATTGTATATTATATATCCATTCATATAACATGCCACATAAATTTAGTGTGCCTACTAATATGTTTTTTACATGTCATGCATACATGCGCATATTATTTATTTATTTTATATTGTTAAAAGTGTTTTGAAACATGAAATAAGGATTATGCGCTAAATTGATTTAATATGATTAAATTGATTTTAGTTGCAATTTTGATTTGCAAGATAATGTAATTATGTGAAACTATTATTAAGAGTTAAATTTTAAAATTTCACATATCCAATAAAATAAAATGTTTGTTTTATTAAAATTTGAAAACCATAAGATGTTTCTTAAAGAAAATACATACTTGTAAAATATTGAGTGGGAGAGGGTTGTATGACAATATGACCCTTTGGTCTCCACCGTTAGTTCACCACCGTGAGATTCAAAAGGCGCTTCATGGCAGCATTGATTTCGTCTTCCCTATAGTGAGTGTCCATTCTAGATCGACATCAAGGTTGACTTCCTAGCGATAGGATTCAAAGATGTATTTATAATTTGACCTACCTTATGGTGGCAATCCAGAGTTAAGTATGTAGAATCTTAAATGTTGGGTTACGCTAATATAATATAATTAAATGGTTAATTATATTTTGACCAAAATAAAGATAATTAATAAAGGTTGAAAATATGAGATATTTTGAAAATCTTATTAATTGAGAGAGTCTCAGATCAATTTGTGAATATTTTGACCTACCTAACATCGACACTATATTTTTGGTAAATTGAATTATTGTTGGCATTAGTATGAAACCATGATTTTATGTATTTATCAAATTGTTCATGTATCACATTTAATTATGCCAAAATATTTGTTTTTAAAATTACTTTTCTATTTATTCCAGCAACATGTCTAATCTAATCATCTCATTACCTGTGACTGATAAACTGAACAAAGACAATTATGTTAAATGGAAAAGTAATATGAACATCTTGCTAATCTGTGATGATTATAAGTTTTTCCTAATAGAGGAGTGTCCTCTAGAACCCAAGGAAAACACATCTAGGGAAGCCTATGATCGTTCGATTAAGGCCAACAACAAGGCTAAGTGTTACTTGTTGGCAAGCATGAGCGACATGCTTTGCAAGAAGCATGAGGAGATGGAAACTGCTTATGAGATAACGTAGTCGTTGGACGCCATGTTCAGAGCTCTATTTAACAAGGCTCATTTAAATGTTGTCAGAGCCTTCACTAATCAGAAAAAGGAAGAATGGTTCTTCCATACGTGCCCATGTTCTGAACATGATCCAGCACCTTCATGAGGCCGAGATCAATGGTGCAATCATTGATGAAGCTACCCAGGTCTGTATGATCCTAAAAAGTCTATCCCCATTGTTCCAGTAGTTTAAGAACAACTATGTTATGAACAAGATGCACTCAAACTTGATAGAGCTGGTGAATGAGTTGCAAAACTTCGAGTCGACTAACAGTAATGGAAAGACTGGAGAAGCTAATGTTGCTGTTGTAGAGAGTTCTTCTAAAAACGAGAGGAAGAAACAGAGGATTCAGGGGAAAGTGAAGCCCAAGGGTAAGAAAAAGAAGGCAAAGAAGAACAACAAAGGCTCCAACCAAAACTGAAGGGAAACTGTTTCCACTGCAACCAAGAAGGTCACTGGAAGAGAAGCTGTAAAATGTATCTTGAAAAGCTAATGAAGAAGAATGAGCAAGGTAATTATAATTTACTAGTTCTGAAAACATGTTTAGTAGAAGATGATACCTCATCATGTATAGTTGATTCGGGAGTAACTAATCGTGTATGTCTTTCTTTGTAGACTCTTAGCTCTTATCGGGAACTTGCCGATGGGGAGTACACGCTGAAAGTGGGGCAATGATGCAAGAGTTTCGACAAAAGCAGTGAGAGAAGTTAGACTTCGGTTTAAGAACAATAAATATTTAATTTGATTTTTTGTTTTCAGGTTATTTGAAAAATTATTTAAAGTTTCTTTTGACAATGAATTAGTTCATATTTCTCGTAATGGTTTAAATATGTGTTCTGGACGTCTAGGTGATGGTTTATATAGTATAAAACTAATGCCTAACTCACTGCTTAATATTTAAATGTTCAAGGTTGTCGAACCCAAGAATAAAAGACAAAAGATTTCTCATGAAAACAACATAGACATGCGGTATCTTAGACTTGGTCACATTAACCTAAACAAAATTGAAAGACGGGTAAAGGATGGTCCTTTACGAGAACTAAAAGTTAGTGAGCTCCATGTCTGGAAATCCTGTCTGGAAGGTAAGATGACTAAGAGATCTTTCTCAGCTAAAGGTGAAAGAGCCAAAGAACCCTTTGAGTTGATAGATTTAGATGTATGTGGACCTTTAAATGTCTAAGCACGAGGAGGTCATGAATATTTTGTCACTTTTATAGATGATTATTCTAGGTATTGTTATATTTACCAAATGCATAGGAAATCTGAAACTTTTGGAATGTTTTTAATTCCATACAGAAGTTGAAAAATAGTTAGGTAAACCAGTCAAAGTAATCTGATCGGATCGGGGAGGTGAACACTTAGATACAAAATTCACAGACTACTTAACTAAGAACGGTATACTCTCACAACTTACTGCTCCTAGAATGCCGCAACAGAATAGCGTTGCAGAAAGGAGAAATCAGACTTTGCTAAACATGGTGCGATCTATGTTGAGTTATTCCTCGGTACTTACTTCATTCTGGGGATACGCCCTACAGCCGTGTATATTCTAAACCTCATTCCATCTAAGTCTATCCTTAAGACACCTCTAGAGTTGTGGAATGAACGAAAGCCTACTTTGAGACACATTCAAATATGGGGATGTCCGGCACATGCTAAAGGCTAAGACTAGGAAGTTGGAGCCTCATATAGAAGTTTGCCTATCTGTGGGATATCCACAAGGGACAAGAGGATGACTGTTCTATAGCCATAAAGATCAAAAGGTGTTTTTGTCGACAAATGCCACTTTTCTAGAGCATGACTATTTGATAGATTTCAAACCCAATAGCAAAGTTGTTTTGGAAGAATTACTTTTCGATCTGATCAGACCACAACTGGCAAGAGTTGTTGAAAGTAATAGAGAACAAACCACTATTCCTAGTCAAGCATTTGTAGTACCCCGTCGTAGTGGGAGGGTAATCAGATTACCTAACCAGTATACTAGGGAAGCACAAATCATCACAGCTGATGACGGGAAAAAAGATCCATCAACTTTTAAAGTTGCGTTGAAGATGTGACAAGGAAAAATGGCAGGATGCTATGAAGCTCGAGATAGAGTCTATGTACTCTAACTCCGTCTGAAAACTTGTAGATCTACCTAAAGGGGTTAAACCCATCGGATGTAAGTGGATCTTCAAGAGGAAAAGAGGGGCTGATGGAAAAGTAAAGACTTATAAAGATAAGCTTGTGGCTAAGGGTTATACCTCAAAAGAGGGTGTTGACTACGAGGAAACTTTCTTGCCAATAGCCATGCTTAAATCCATTTGCATACTCTTGGCCATAGTAGCATATTTTGATTACGAGATATGGCTGATGGATGTCAAGATAACTTTTCTGAACGGTTATCTTGAGGAAACCATCTATATGGACCAGCCAGAGGGTTACATAGAGAAAGGCCAAGAGCAGAAAATCTGCAAACTACAGAGATCCATTTATGGATTAAAGCAGGCTTCTAGATCATGGAACATCAGGGTTGATGAGGCTATAAAGTCTTATGGATTTGATCAAAACTAAGATGAATCATGTGCCTATAAGTATATAAAGAGAAAGAAACTGGTCTTCCTAGTTCTTTACGTGGATGACATTCCACCCATTGGGAATGATGTAGAATCCATAAGCGACGTAAAGAAATGGTTATCCAACCAATTTCAAATGATAGATTTGGGAGAGACAAGCTATGTTCTTTGGATCAAGACAATTTGAGATCACAAGAAAAAGATGTTGGCATTGTCTCAAGCATCATAGATTGACAAGGTACTTGTCAGATTCCTAATGCAAAACTCCAAGAAAGGGAATTTGGCTTCTAGGCATGGTATTCATCTTTCTATTGAGCAATGTCCTAAAACTCCACAATAGGAAGTGAACATGAGAAAATACTCTATGTATCTGCAGTTGAGAGCCTAATGTATGCCATGATGTGTACTAGGCTAGATATCTGTTATGTAATGAGAATATTCAGTCGCTATCAGTCCAACCCAGGATTAGATCATTAGGTTGCAGTGAAATGTATTCTCTAGTATCTTAGGAGAATGAGAAACTGTTGGTCACCGAATCGAATTCGGATGCGGAAGCGTGGGGGGAGGCGGATTGTGTATAACAAAAATTTTCATAAAACCTTTAAGATACTCTATAGATTATATTAATTTATGCACGAATCAATTAATCTCATTAATTCATTTATTAAGAACTCAATTAGGAAAAATACCTGGAGGCCGACTCGGATGATAACTTGAGTTCTTTGACCTCGAACAATCCTTGCTCCAAAGCTTTGTGTTTAGAAAACCAATGTCTTCCACGTCAATTCCTAGAATCCATGAAGACGTGTGTGTGGGCACACATAAGACAAAACGGGTTAAAATAAACACTCGAATTTCCACAAACACAAACGCATGCACGATGTGGAATTTTTGGAGAAAAATTTTTCCTTCCCTTGCTCTAAGAGAATTTCGGCCACCCTATTCAAATTAGGGCAAAAATTGTTTCAAAAATTGTCTCAAAAATTGTGTCCACAATTTTCTACTACCCTCTTATTTATAGAGTATAAGTCAAACTTCTAGAAGGAATCCAATCTCTATCTCCAAGATAAAACTTGTTAATTATCAACTATTTGAATTTGAAACAAAATCTCTCATTCCCTTATCCTTAGTGTGGCCGGCCAAGATAGGAGATTCTCATCCCTATGTGGCGCCAATTTCAGATAGGGAAGGAAAAGAAAATCATCCTTTATCCTGTAGTCTAATTTTGACTAAAATTGAAATTCCAATTTAAGTCAAACTTAAATTAATTTGACTTCTATATTGAACAACTTATCAAATAAGTTTAAATGGATAAATCTAGATGTGTTCAAATTCAAATTTAAATAATCACATTATTTAAATAATTATTAATTCTCAATTAATTATTTTCGAGTATTTAATTTTAGAATT
>NW_010359249.1:0-10873 GCF_000414095.1 Morus notabilis | reverse complement strand
GTATCATTGATTCTCTAATGGACAGTGATTCATAAAACACATTCATGAATCGGAGCTCCTACTGGTCCAAGTACCGAATCAACCCTCAAGAGAATTATTTATCTACTTCTTTCTTAAGAAGGAATGGATTCCATCTCGTGTAATAACATTCCCGGCTACCTACTTCATCATATCTCCAAAATACAAGGAATAGGATTCAGGATCTCATAATCCGTACTGAGTAAATCAAAAGACACAAATCCATAAATAAGAGTCTGTTAAGAACTCGGGATTAAGACCATTCTATATATGACCATCGGTAGACTCAATTAGAATTTCTATACTTGACGGAAATTATTAGAAATTCATATTGTGTTTGTGTCCTTGTTCCACATAATCTCATTATGCAAAATACACTCATTCAATATCTTACCATATTAACAGTGCGGATAACACCGTTCCATTCTAAATGGGAATGACATGTATTAATAATGTTTTAATTAAAGATTCTGAACTTTAATTAAATTCATTATGAACATTGCTTTTTGATTATTATCCTTAAACATTATCCTCTCATATATAACACTTATATACAATGTTTAAGGTTACATAAATAATCACGGAATTTTCATTGATATTCATAAAATATTGACAAATATATACACATAAAATGATGAATGAACTCTTTTATTAAATAAATAATAAATATCCTATTACATCTTATGCTTCTAGGACACCATTCCCAACAGAAACTATATGCTTGTATACTCCGGAGAAGATCTGTCTATTATTGGATATACAATTTTTGAGTTCTTGTCAGATAGGGATAGTCGATGGTCGACATCCAGATCTATATTCACTCTTAACGGAGGAGCTGTGTTATGGAGGAGTGTTAAGTAAAGTGTGTTGCTGACTCTACCATGGAAACTGAGTATGTTGCAGCTTGTGAAGTTGTAAAAGGAAGCAACATGGTCTCGTAAGTTCTTAACTTTCTAGAAGTCATTCTAGGAATGGATCAGCCAACTAAACTGTATTGTGATAACTGTGGAGAAATGGCTAATTCAAAAGAACCGAAAAGTCATAAGAGTGCAAAGCATAGAGAGAGGAAATATCTCCTGATCAAAGATATAGTCGAGAGAGGTGATGTAACAGTTCTCTAAGATGGCATTGGAGAATAACCTTACGGACCCGTTCATAAAGACTTTGCCATTAAACGTCTTCGAAAGACACCAAAAAGGATTTGGATTAGGAACATGTCACATCTACTTTAGGACAAGTGGGAGATTGTTAGGATTAGTGTCCTTAAAGCATGAAATGTTAAAAGGATTTTTATTATTTAATTAATAAAATAGTTTTTCATTATTTATATGAATGTATTACTGAATACTTTGTGAATATCATTGAAAATTCTACGATTATTTGTGTGACCTTAAATATAGTATATAAGTGTTATATATAAGAGGATAATAACACATATTTATGGCATCTTAGGATTAGTCATATAAGCCTAAACAAGATTGAAAGATTGGCAAAGGATGGTCCTTTACATGAACTAAAAGTTGGTGAGCTTTCAGCTTGTGAATCTTGTCTAGAAGGTAAGATGCTAAGAGGCCTTTCACGACGAAAGGAGAAAGAGCCATAAAACCTATTCAGCTAATCCATTCGGATGTATGTTGACCGTTAAACGTTCAAGCAAGAGGAGGTTACAAATATTTTGTCACCTTTATTGATGATTATTCGAGATATGATTATATTTACCTAATTCAATGGATATCCGAAACTTTTAGAAAGTTTAGAGAATTTCCAACATAAGTTGAAAAATTGTTAGGTAAACCAATCAAGACACTTCGATCTGATCGAGAGGTCAATACATGGACAAAGAGTTCTAGGACTACTTGATTGAAGAAGGAAAACTCAGACATTGCTCAGCATGATAAGATCAATGTTAAGTTATTCTTCACTACCTTCTTCATTATGAGGATATGGCCTCAGGACTACAATGTATATTTTGAACTTGGTACCTGTTGAGAATGGTGTCCTAGAAGTATGAGATGTAATAAGATATTTATCATTTAATTAATAAAAGAGTTTATTCATTATTTTTTTGTGCATATATTAATTAATATTTTATAAATATCAGTGAAAATTTCATGATTATTTATGTGACCTTAAATATTGTATATAAGTGTTATATGCGAGAGGATATAAGTGTTCAATATCCTGCACAATTAAAATGATGGGATATTGAATGAGTGTATTACGCATAATGAGATTATATGGAACAGAGACACAAACACAATATGAATTTCTAATAATTTCCGCTAAGTATAGAAATTCTAATTGAGTCTACCGATGGTCAACATAGAATGATCTTGATCCTGAGTTCTTAGCATACTCCTATTTATGGATTTGTATCTTTTAATTTACTCAGTACGGATTTTTAGATCCTGAGTCTTAATACTTGTATTTTCGAGACATGATAAAGTGAGTAGCCGGGAATGTTATTATATGAGATGGAATCAATTCCTTCTTGAGAAAGAAGTAGATAAATAATTCTCTTGAGGGTTGATTCGATACTTGGACCAGTAGGAGCGCTCCTATTCATAAATTTATTATATGAATCACTGTCAATTAGAGAATCAATAGTACTTAAGGATAAACATGTAATTAAAGAGGTTAACGGATTTCACATAGCTATAATTATGAATTATTTATGGAGGATTGGTCTATATGCAATGACTATATCAAATGGATACTTCACAGTTTAGAAGTAATTTATGTCTATAATTATGAGAGTGTAATTCCAAGTTTATAGTAGAGTAACTATTGGAATTAATAAAATTAACTAATTAATTAATTAATTAATTAATTAAAGTGTTTAATTAATTATTAATTTTATTGGAGCTCAAAATTATAGGTCCATGAGTCCCCGCGCCGTTCTTGTAATTGTACAAGACACTAAGGGCAAAATGAGAATTTTAAAATTATGGAATTCTAAAATAAAACACTGAAGGATAGTTAATTGATAATTAATTATAAATTAAATAATGTGATTATTTAAGTTTAAGTTCAAATTTGAATTTTTAAACACACATGTGAAGGTGTTCACATGGTATGAACACACAATACAGTGTGAATCCCTTTGGGATTCAAATTGCTTGCTCTCCATAGTTATCTAATTAACTTATTTGATAAGTTGTTTAATTTGAAATTCAAATTGATTTAAGTTTGACTTAAATTGAAATTTGAATTAAAATTAAAATTGGACTGCAAGATAAAATTTTGCTATATTCTTCATCTGAAAAAATTGCACCTACTAGAAAGAGGAAATCCCTTAGTGGTGGCCGGCCATATTGGATAAGGGAGAGTGGTCTTTTGTTTCAAAATCAAATTTGAAGTGACAGATAATTTACAAGCTTTATCTTGGAGATAAAGATAAGACTCCTTATGGGAGTCTGACTGTTACTCTATAAAATAAGAGATTGTAAAAAATTGTTACACAATTTTTCTCTACTACGTGTTAGTGGCTGGTTTTCTATAGAGAGTGGGAAGGAAAAATTTTCTCCAAAAATTCCACGTTGTGCATGTGTTGGTGTTCGTGGAAACCTTAAGTGTTCTTGCTAATCCTGGTTTATTTCAGGTGTGCCCACACACACGGTCTTTGTAGATTCAAGGAATTGATGAGAAAGATTTGGGTGTTCTAAACTAGCATTGAAGCGAGAAACGGTCGAGGTCAAAGAACACAAGTTATCATCCTAATTGGTTGCTAGGTATAATTCCTAATCTAGTTCTTGGTAAATAAATTAATGTGATTAATTTATTTGTTTATAAATTAATATAATTCATAGCTATCTCAAAGGTTTTATGAAAACTTTTGTTATACATGATCTGCTATTCACACGCTTCCGCTTCCGAAATTGTCTCAGAAACCATCAATACCATCTAAGTATATACCTAAGACGCCCCTAGAGTTATGGAATGGTCTAAAGCCTAGTTTGAGACACATTCACATATGGAGGTGTCCAACCCACGTGCTGGGAAGTTGAAACTAAGGTCAGAAGTATGCATCGTTGTGGGATACCCACAGGGGACAAGAGGAGGACTATTCTACAGTAAGGAAGATCAAAATGTATTTGTGTCGACAAATGTCACGTTTTTTAAGCATGACTATATGATAGATTTCAAGCCTAGAGTCAAAGAAATTATGGAAGAGTTACTTTCCGATGGGATCGCACCACAATCGGCAACAATTGTCGAAACATAAAGAGTAAAGACCATTGTTCATGATCAGACTCCTGTGGCACCTTGTCATAATGGGAGGGTAAACAGGTTATATGACCGGTATACCGGGGAAGCACAGATCCTCACTGCTGATGACAGTAAGGAGGATCCATTGACCTTCAAGGTTGTAAGGGAGGATTCTTATAAGGAAAAATGGCAAGCAACTATGAAACTCGAGATGGAGTCCTTGTACTTCAGCTAGTTTGGCAACTTGTACATCTACTCAAACAAGTAAAACCTATTGGATGCAAGTGGATCTTCAAGAGGAAAAGAGGAGCGGATGAAAAAGTAGAGACCTACAAAGGTAGGCTTGTGGCTAAGGATTATACCCAGAGAGAGGGAGTTGACTATGAGAAAACTTTCTCGCCCATATCTCCCTGTGGTTGGCGCTAATTTAATGCAGGAAAAGGAGGAAAAATTCCTCCTTCATTCAGTTTTCAATTTTAGCTCAAATTCAAATATTAATAATGTCAAACTTCACTTTTCTTTTGAATTTCATTGTAAAACTTGTCAAACATGTAAATCGGATATCTTGGAGAGCAAGCAACTGAATCTCAGTGGGATTCTCCCTGTGCCACACGCCCCTTGCACCTCCCTGTGCCTGAGCATGTGGCCTCCCGTGGTCCCACCACAGTGTGTTTTAAAATTAATTTAATTAAATAATCACATTATTTATTTCGAGTGATATTAAGTCACAATAATTCACCTTGTCTTGAAATATTACAAAGATGATCCGGGGACTCATGGTCCTATAACTCCGAGCTCTAATAAAATTAATAATTCATTAAACTCTTTAATTAATTAATTAATTCTATTAATTCTAAAAGTTACTCTATCAAAACTTAGAATTGCACTCTCAAAATTATAGACATAATTTATTTCTAAAAACTTGAAGAGTCCATTTGATATACTCACTAAATATAGACCAATACTCTATAAATAATTCATAATTAGAGCTAGGTAAAATTCGTTAACCCTTCTAATTACATTTTTATCCTTGAGTACCATTGATTCTCTAAAGAAAAGTATATTCATAAAACACATTCATGAATACAAGCTCCTTACTTGTTCAAGTACCGAATCAATCCTCAAAGTAATTATTTATCTACTTCTTCAAGGAAGGAGGAATAGATTCCATCTCGTATGTTAGGATTCTCGGCTATTCATATCATCATGTTTCCAAGATACAATGAATAAGATTTAAAATCTCAAAATCCGTACCGAGTAAGTAAAAAAAATCCAAAAATATGAGTCTACTAACAACTCAGGATTAAGATCATTCCATATATGACATTCGGTAGACTCAAATTTTATTTTCTATACTTAACGAAAATTATCAGAAATCAAATTGTGTCTGTATTCCAGTTATACATAATGTTATTACGCATAATACACTCATTCAATATCCGTCTATATTAATGATGCAGATAACATCATTCCATTCTTAATTAAAATGACGTGAGTTAATAATGTTTTAATTAAAGATTCCGTAACTTTAATTAAATTCATTCTGAATATTATTTTGATTATTATCCTTAAATATTATCCTCTCGTATATAACACTTATATACTATATTTAAGGTCACACAAATAATCGCGGAATTTTCAATAATATTCACAAAGTATTCAATAATACATGCACATAACTAATGAAAAAAAAAATTATTTATTAAATATAATAAATATCCTTTAACATATGTTTTAAGGACATTATTCCTAACAGTATATTACTCTAATGGGGAATCAATGGATGTGATTTAGGCTCTTAGCATATTCCAAGGATCTTAGAATCAAGGGTGAGATAAAAAAGGACACACAAAATTAATGGTGGAGGAATTAGGAAAAAAAAAATCAATGGCTAGGATTGGAGAGGTGGTGATCGAAGGCCTAGGAAGTGAAAAGATAAACTGTAGAGACCACATGCGTGAGATGATCAGATTTTGCATGGCTTTGGTCAATATAATTCAAATTTTAAGCAAAAATAAGAAGAATGCAACCTAAGTTTTTAGACAAATGGTACAAGTACCACACAAGCAAGTAAATGCTTGGAAAGGACACTCGTATTCTAGCTATATGGAGCGGTTTTATGCTGGAAAATCCCTCAAGAATTGTCCCAAGAATTAGCCAAAAAGTCCCACTAAAAAAGGTTTAAGATGAAACCCTAAGTGTCCACTTTCTACCTCACCAAAATTTGAAGAAAATCCTCCCTTCCCTGTTCCCAAAACCAGCAGCTATCATTCTCTACAATTTTTCTTCCATTAAAACCTCAAAATCATCCATTCAAACCCTAGCATAAAGGTTCAAAGCTTTGGAGAAGGTTTGATCACCATATAAATGCTTGAGGACATGGCGTAAGAGCAAGGTAAAAGGTTATCTCATAAACCTTAGAAACTAACTACGCATGCTAAGTTAATTTCGGTTATGCTAGTTTTAGATACCTCATGGAAAACGTGTTTATGGTATGAAAATGAGACATTGGAATGCTAAATCTTGATAATGGCATGATAATATAGGAAATGAGCTATAAATTAATTTTTAGAATCACTTAATTTGATGTCATTTAGACTAAGGTATGTTAGGCTCAAGTTTGGACCATAACCAGTGCACTTACTGTGACCAACATGGGAAAACATCCGTTTTGACCAAGTTACACTTCAAATCTGGATCTGAAATTTTGCGAGTAGACACTAGAAATCAAGAGCTTTTGAACAAGATATTAGTTTTCTTAAAATGAGTTTTGTACAATTAGTTATGAAGTTTGAAGTTAGAGCTCTGAACCAGCAACATCACTGTGCAATCCGTAGAAAAAAGTCCTAACTTTGGGAGATAAAAAACTTAGTTTGTAAAACTATTTTATGGGGTAGAAATATGATATGTTAGGAACCTAATATCAAAATTTTAATTTAGGCTTAAGAAGAATCCTAAATACTAGTATTAAGATTAGTGGTCGAACCGGTCAATAAAGTGGAGGAATATGAACTTAGAAAAATAAAATAAAATATAATAAATATGACTAATAGCCATCATTTTTAGTTTATGAGCACCTTAGTCTCTGTATAAGGAGTTTGAGAAAAAAAAATTAATAAATATTCAAAGGTGATGAAAAAAGGGGCAAAAATGACCTTTTAGACATTAAGTGTGGGGTAGAATGGTCATTTGACCTTAAAGCTGTATTTTCAAGTTTAGGATCAGATTATAGGCTCATTATAGGTTGAGATGAGAGCTTAAAAGTTTGGGCTAAATTGGATGTGAATTAGGTATAGGAATGGCTCGGTTACCTACGGATACCCACTAAGTAACCAACCAAAAACCAAGCCCAACTTAGAATTTAGTAAGCCCACAAGTATAGGTTCACACGTTTACTTTATGGGCCAATAAAGTTAGAAGTCAATGCCGTTAGGTCGAGTAATTAAAGAGACCGATCCACTGTTAACCGATGAAAGTTAGATGATGGACTAGTAATGCACTTATGTGGTTTAGATAATTAGTAATTGGCACATAATTAATGAAATCCTAATCACCTCATTAGTTAATTAACTAGTGATTAATTAATTACCTAATTAATCAAAAATCTCAGAAGTAATTATAGATCAAATAACAGTCTAATTAATAATTAATTGAAGATTAATTATTAATTAATTAATAATTAATTAGATATTAACTATTGTAATACAGTTTATATTAAGTAAATAATTAATATTAATTAGAAGTTAATTATTAATTATTGAGGAAATAATAATTAATGTCTTTATTTAATAATCACGATTAAGCAATTAAATTAATTATTAATTAATTATTACTTAATAATAAGTCAATTAATTATTTACTAATCCAATACGAAAGGAATTAAAATAGCAGTTACTAATTAATTAGTAATTAATAAATTATTAATTATAGATAAGAAAATAATTAATAATTAATTTGAAATTAATTATTAATTAGTGGTTTAATTTTTATAATTAACCATTGAAATCTAAGAAGATTATCCAACAACGATTAATACTTGATAAGAGTATCAGATTAGAATTAAACTAGTGCCTGCTTTCATAAAATATGAATAAGACTTGGAAATTTCAATGATAAGTCGACCAAAGGACTTCCTCTGACTTATAAGTGTGTTCCAAGAACAAGAGAAAACAAATAAGAATTTCTCTAAGTGAGATTGTACTTGATCAGGTGAGTACAAACCCCACCTATAACATGAAATTGTTTGCTGTTTCTACATGGATTCTCTGTGCTATGAATGATGTGGATATTGTATACAATTCCTTTCTGTTTTAAAAGTATTTCGTAATACTTACTCATGCGACATGAACATAATTACATGTTCATTTAAGTAAGAGGCTAAGTTAATGAGGATATGTTAAGTGTTGTGCCACCCTTTGATTTTGGGGGATGGAAGGTTAAAATATCTCCGACCCTTAGTGACGGGAAGTCAACTAGTTAAAATAGGAAGACCATGAATGTAGTCGGACGAAATGTTTGAATAGCTCTTCTGATACCTCACTGGTCGCATGCACTCGGTATATACAAAGAGCCCAATAATAATAAATAGACATTCCATAATTAAGCATAAATGGCCATGCATCTCCATTTTGCTAATGGTATGCTTTGAAATTGGTTTTCTGAAGAATATTTGTACTTATTGAGCTATTGCTCATCAATTTGTTCATATTGTAGATAAAAAGCTTGCTTAACCTTAATGGACTTGGCAGCACATGAGATGATCAGTGGAGAATGGATATGGATCACCATACAACTATTTTCCACACCGCACTCCAAATGGTTTTTGGATTATACTTATGTTTTAAGGGTTTATGTGCATGAGACTTAATAGAAACATGCCTTATTAAGAATTTGTCACGTGTCACTTATTTAGACACTATTAGTGAGAATTAAGTGCATACTTACACTTATTCCCTCCTAATCAGATAATCCCCTTTTTTTCTTTCATTCCGCCATTTTCGTTCCCCATTTTCATTCTTGCTTCTCCTCATTTTCTTTATCTATGGCAAGTACCTCTAGCAGTGGAAATACAAGGACCCTATTCAACCATGGGCACAGTACAAACAGTGATGATAGTGGCTGGTCAAACAAATAAATTCGATGTCCTATTCGATGTTGGTGTGGGTTGAATCCGGTAGTGAAAACATCACATACCAAGAATAATCCGGGAAGATAATTTTGTGGTTGCATTTGGTATAAGATAAATCCTTTAGCGAGGGAAGAAAAGGATTTTGTAAAGAAAAAAAGAAAAAAAAATTCCTGGGTCATTTCAGTTTGATTGTGAGTTTTGTAGGAAAAAAACAAATAAACAAAAATTAAAAATAAAAAATCAAAAATAAATCTTAATTTAAAAATTTTTCAAAGTTTTCATAGCCTTTAAGAAGAAATGTAATTTTATTATGATTGAATGCAGAATGAAGATGAAAAAGGTTGTGGGGTTGGAAAGTGACTTGATAGTCAAGAGAATTTCGGTGCAAGAGATCTGGTTCCAGAATTAGTTGAAAGGTTTGACAAGTTGAACAAAAAACTTGACAGCTTGGATGAAGAAATTGTGAAGTTGAAGGATGCATTTGGAAAGAAGAGTGTAGAAGTTGAGATGAAATTAAAAAAAAAAAATTGAGTTTAAGGATAATGTTTTGTATAGTTATGGCTAAGTAGTGTATTATTTTCGTTTAAGTGATGTATTTAAGAATGGAATTGTGTGTATCTGTGACAATATGTAAGATAGAGTGCCGTTGATGGAAGTTGAACAATGTGTTTTGACTATTGTTGTTACTCTCCTTGTTGTTTAGTAGTAAGAGTCGTCTTGTACAAAAAAATGTGGTAAAAAACAACCTTTAGAAGGTCTATTTCATCAATATGAAACACGTTCCATTTACAACCTTCTAATTACAAATTCTAATCAAAATACCTTTTAACGAGCACAACTATAAAGTTTTCACTACAATAAGTAGATATCCATATTCATCACTACATCCAACATTCAAAATAAGGGATAGCCAATCAAATTAAAGGTCTATTCCATCACAAAATAACAAACAAGTTTATGCTTTCAAAATAAACTATCAACTGTCAAACGAAAAAAGCAGCCTCGTTCATCTTCCAACATAAGTCGATATTAGGAAGTTGGCTTGTTTGCGAACCGTAGACTTGAATATTACACTTCCTCCAAACCCAAATGCTCCTCCAATATTAATAGTAGCTCATTGGCTGCTTGCATACTCGCACCTTGACCTAATTCATTGCTTTCATCTCCAACACGGCTTGCACCACCAGTAGGTTGACTACTTGCATCTTGAGCACGTCGCTGTCGCTTGTTCTGTCACTTGTTCGCTTGTTAAAAATTGACTCAATAAAAATTGAAAACAAGTGAATGATCAATACCTTTCTTGTAGCTACCTCCTCCCGCCTAATACATGTTCTAATATTATGTCTCGCTTCCCACATTCGCTGAGCCTTGAATTTACATAAAATCTTCTCATGTTGGTGCTGTTAGGTGGGATTAATTCATCATGTTCAAGCTTCCTCATCTTCTTTGGCCTACCGGGCTGCCTTCTGTAGTTGGGCTTAAGCATAGGTGTCTTCCCACTTTGTGGCCAATCTTCTT
>NW_010359248.1:0-815 GCF_000414095.1 Morus notabilis | reverse complement strand
GCTAATATTATTGAGTATTTTGAAGATGATGATTATGTCCTATATGTGTCTGGTGATTACGTAGGCAATTCTTAGATTCTTGATTCTGGATGTTCTCAACATTTATGCCCTCATAGAGATTGGTTTATTGATTACCAGTCTATTGATGTGGGTGTTGTCTTTATGGGGAATAATATGTCCCGTAGAGTTGCTGGTGTCGGAATAGTCAAAATTAAGATGTTTGATGGCATAGTTATGACTTTGACTGATGTTAGACATGTGCCAGATTTGAAGAAAAATCTTGTTTCTTTGGGAACTCTCGACTCACAAGGTTATAGGTATTCAGCTGAAGGTGGAGTTATGAGAGTTAGTAAGGGAGCTTCTGTGGTGATTAAGGGAGAGTTGCATAATGGCCTCTATTTTCTATAGGGTAGTATAGTTGTTGGCGCTACTGCAGTCTCATCTTGCTTAGATCCCGATTTTAGGATTACTCATTCATGGCATTTGCATTCGGGTCATGTGAGTGATGTTGGGATGTCAGTTTTGACATTTGTTGATGACTATGATGATGTGCAATTTCGTGAGAGTTACGGGTTATGCGAGAAGAAGATAGTGAGACACCGCACTATTTGGGATTTGCCACAACAGTTGTTAGTCACAGATAGTATGAATTCAGCACTCTTAGGGAAAGCTTGCTATTTGCTTTCTATGTTTGGTTTTCCAGCTTGCTATTTGGTTAGATCTCCATCAATTGCATTTGGATTGAAGACTCCGTTTGAGCTTTGATTTGGTTGCTCTGTTGATTTTGTTTTGAGATTTGCTTGTTCTATTTGTGC
>NW_010359247.1:338-467 GCF_000414095.1 Morus notabilis | reverse complement strand
GCCCATCATCCATCATATCAAAGCTCTCTTTGTGCTCTACAACTGCCACAGGAATGGGGACAATCTTTGGTGTCGTAATGGGGCCGGCCCATCAGACGTTATATCGAAGCTCTCTTTGCGCCCTACCAC
>NW_010359247.1:0-282 GCF_000414095.1 Morus notabilis | reverse complement strand
TCTCTTCGCACTCTACAACCGCCCCGGGAAGGGTGACAAATTTTGGTGTCGTAACGGGGCCCATCAGCTGTTAGATCGAAGCACCCTTCGCGATCTACAACTGGCACGGGAACAGCAACAACTTTTTATGTCGTAATGGGTCCCATAATCTGTCAGATCAAAGCTCTCTCCCCCCTCTACACCCGCCATGAATAAAGCAACAACTTTTGGTGTCGTAACAGGGCCTGCTCATCAGAGGTTATATCGAAGCTCTCTTCGCGCTTTACCACCACCACTAGAATG
>NW_010359246.1:414095-418604 GCF_000414095.1 Morus notabilis | reverse complement strand
GGAAAAGCCTCTGATTGGACCTATTTTCGGCCCCGCAGATAAAGGATCACCTTCATTAGGCCTAACTTACCCTTAGGTTTCTATTGGTAAGAGGGCGGAGAATAGCAGGTATGAAGGGAGTTAGAGGGAATTTTTTATGCTGCTTGGACACTGCTGAGAAATATGATAATTTTTTAAATTTTACGTCAGAATCTACAAACTCGAATGATAACGTTATAAAAATTACAATAAATTTATGAATTTTAAAAGAATACGATGAATCATTCGAGTTTGTAAATTCTAAAGTAAAATTCACAAGTTATCGTATTCATTCAAAATTCACAATTTTATCATAATTTTTGCAACTTTTTCGTTCGAGTTTGTAAGTTCTAATATAAAATTTAATAAATTATCGTATCACCCGACACAGTGTAAGGAAAAAGTGTCCCGGCAGCATAAAAAGACTCGAGTTGGAGAGATTGAGAATATGAAGGATTATAGTAATCCTTTATGATGTTCGGTATGAGAGAGGAAGAGTTGAAAAAATGAATGATGATTGTTTTATTTTATTATTTGATAATAATTTCTTTTAGAGGGTAAAATAGACTTTTAATTTAAATTCGATGGATTTAATAAATCTTTCTATTAATGAAAGGATCTAAATTAGTGTGCTCAGAGAGGGAGCCTCCCTCTTAAGTCAATCTCGTCCTACATTAAATGCTGCTCTGCAATCGTGCAAACACATCAGATCTTTTCTTTCTTGATTTTATTTAGTTTTAAAATTTATGTTCTAAAAATTTTAGACAATTAATGGCTCAAATAATATTTTGAATAGTAGGTTATCTAAAAAAAAAAAAAAATCAGTTAAAGGGTTATTTTTTTGCTCTTTTAAAAAAACGTTGGGTATAATTTAGGAATAGGGGATACTTTTTAGATTATAAAAAATTTAGGGGTAAATATAGGATTTAGCTAAAACTCATGGGATATTTTTTGAATATACTATTTTCTTTTAAAAACGACAACTATGGTCTTACGCACACAACAATAAAGTTAGCAATGATTTTCTTGGTTTTTGGCTATTCAAAGTTTTGAAAAGTTAAACATGAAGTGATAGTGTCTACTAGGCATGAAGGATTTTTGGTTTGTTACATCTCAAATCTTAAGGTATTATTTGTAGTCTTATATTAGTTTAATTTCATAACAATGGATGTATGGATCAGTACGAATTTTGTGATTCAAGAAGCCTTTGAAGATGCACTCAAGGGGGTCATGAGGGGAGATCATAGTCGTCACACAAGTGGTTTTCTACAGCGCCTACTTTCTCAGACAATTTATACATCTGAACTAATGGATAGGCTTCTGAAGTTCCAAAAACTTGATCATATTGGCATAGAGGAAGCAGTTTCATGCAGGGGACTGCAATTCTTTTAGGGATCTTTTTAGGTGTAAATGGATATTTGGATATTGATTGTTTATGTGAATGTTCTACCTTTGTTTCTTTCGCGATTACTTATCATAACTTTTTTTTGGATGACTCATTTTCGAAAGAATTTTCTGCACAGGACAACAAAAGCGGCAAAGAATGCTTTGTATAGATGAGATGTGTCGGAAAAAATGGCTTGTTAAGCCATTTTAAAGGCCCCTTTTGAGACTCATATTTGAATGGAGCCCAATAAGTTTTTAGGACGAGTTTTGATGGATTTGCGTTCTTTGTCACGAGGAGATTGAATGTGTGTGCCCACGACCTGCTAAAATGAATGCTAGACCGGAAAACCCGCTCCGTGCAAGCTTCATTTTACAATTTTTCTTTTTATTTTTTCCAATTAAAATCCGAAACTGCTGCATTAGTGGTTGATTAACTCTGCATTAGTGCAGGGTACAGAACTGTAGCAATAACCATTGGTTTATGGACATTTAACCTCCGATTCTAGTAATACTTAGGAGTAGATGCATCTGGAATTTCAGAGGTTATAACCTCTTAATTGAATCACCATCAAGCCGTGAATAAATTGCCTTTATTCTAACCTTGTAACATCCCCTGCAGCAGGCTATATAAAGGGGCCTCTCCAGCCATTTGAGAGCACACTTGCACAGAGCACTCACATCTCTCTCTCGAAGTTCTTTCTCTTCTTTTCGTGTTTCCCTTGTGTTCTTTTTGTAGTTCTGTTTTGGTGATAGAGGGAAGGTCCGAGTTCTAGTTCGCTGGGCGGTTCTGATAGTGCTTCGACCTACTACCGTTGTATCTTGGAAGAATGACGTCCAACGTTGCCTCAAGCACTCGTCGGAGGAGACGAATCTGTTTTAAGGAAAGCGTGATTCACGTGCCTCAACATCCTTACAATTCAGTTTCTGAGTTTAGTACAAAGGTTGAATTAGTATAGTAACGATTTCGTTATTTTGTTTTTTCATAAATTATTGTTATTCTCCTTTGTATTGTCCATATTTTTCTAACAAGATGTTGGACTCGTAGGCAGAGAATAGTGTTTTTATTAATACAACTAGGGAAGGAGGCACGTGCAAGGCACGTGCGTTCATGTTCATTAGGATAATATATAGACACAAGTTTTTCCTTTTACTATCTCTATTCACAAGGATTTAAAAGCCTTTTGATTCATCAAAGAGGAAATCGTAGAAGTTCTAGTTTCTAATATTTACAATGCATATAACAATTAAAACGTAATTTACATTGAAGTATTTTTGTAGTTCAACCTCTGTTAGGTGGAGAAATTTCTTTAATAAGCTTTGTGTATTTGCTCATCTTGATGTCCTGTAAGAAAAGAGAATGAGAGACAGATCATTAGATGAGACCTTTTTTTATAACGGTACAATATACAAAATTCAAGTCAATGGAAAGGATGAAAAGAAGTGATTAAATACCAGTGAAAATGCAGAACATTTAATTAACGTGGAAGGTGTCTTTTCTTAGTCATTTTGAGTTCGTCAATTCTAATAGTTCATGGTACACAATATTTTTAGTTTGTTCATCGTTGCAAATATTGTCAAGTCCAGGTCGAATAAGTACCTTAACAGATCACATTGTCTTAGCTATAGATAAAGCAACATATAATTGACGATGAGAGAATACAAGTTCAGGTAAATATATTCTGACGCAATCTAAAGTTTGTTCATGAACTTTATATATTGTCATAGCAAAACTTATTCGAATTGGAAATTGACTTCTTTTAAATGGAATTCCACTTTGTTCGCCTTCAACAGGTACAAATGAAATTCTCGGTAAAAATACTCGTTTTCCTCGATGATTACCAGTATTAATTTCGGCATCAATCAAATTTGGACTTAAATTACAGCAAACTAATCGTGTACCGTTACATAATCCTTCACAGGGATTAATATTTCTAAGTAGCATAATGGGGCAAATTTTTTTTTTTTTTTTTCATTAATTGGTGAGGAGGAAATCCACTTGGTGTATAGTTCTATTCAAAAAATCTTATTAGATATTTTGTTCATTCTTTTCCATTGCTTCATCAAAATTATAGTATGTAATAGGATCACCTGGGAATTGTTAAATGAGAAGATTATTTATCTCATCTGCGTACTCATTTTTTGGTGTTAATATTGCTCGATTAATCATTGTATCTATGTTTTGAAAATATTGATCTAGATCTGGGAAAACAGTGTTCACTAATCTCATTACTGATGCGGCGTCTTCTTTATATGGAATAATCATAGATGTTGGAATTTTTATTCTTCCAATGTCAGTTGTTGGCTCTTTTCCTTCTCCTATCCGTAGCAAAAAGTCACAGAATTGTGAATCCAATCTTGGTCGCATATTAGAATTTTTCCGAGATGCGGCCATAAATAAGATCTAACTAAACTTGCATCAATTGTCTCTTGTCTTCTTGCTTTTTGTACAACTGGTAATACATGTCGGAAATCACCTCCAAGTACAACAACTTTACCTCCAAAATATTCATGAGATTCATTTATGTCTTACAACATTTGATTTAAAGCTTCGATCGCTCGCCGATGAGATATAGGAGCTTCCTCCCAAATGATTAGCCTTGCAGAGTTTGATTGTTTGCTGCCAGAACATGAATTTTCTTTTTCATTATTAAGAGGAATTTTAAATCTTGAATGTGCAGTACGACCACCTGGTAATACTGACGCAGCCACTCCAGATGATGCCGTGGCAAGTGCAGTCATTCCTTTTGATCCAACTGTAGCGAGTATGGCTCTATACAGATATGTTTTTTCAGTTCCTCCAGAACCATCAATGAAAAAAGCTCCAGATTGTTGTTCAAAGACTCGCTCTAATATCATATCAAAAGCATGTTTCTGCTGACAAGTTCTGGTAGCAAAAGATCTCCTTCAGGCACAGCTATTTTCAATTCATCATTTATTTCTCTCATTCCTTTGTCATCTTCATTTAGCTTAATTGAATAATCAACTAATTTGTAGTCATTGATTCAAGAACTAAACAAAGATGTTCTGATACTTTCTTTTCTATTTCATTTGAGCATAAACCTGAATAAGTAAAATCTTCAGATATTGGTGCTTTGAACTCTTTCC
>NW_010359246.1:404212-413716 GCF_000414095.1 Morus notabilis | reverse complement strand
GGACCTCTTTCCCATAAGCTTCGAGGTTTGGTAGCTTTACAATAAACCAAAATTGTTGCAAATAGTCGACGAAGAGTACAAGGCATTTGATATGTGGAAGCTTCTTCCAAACATTCTTCTAAAGTGTTGTCTGAATCTAATAAGTTGTAAAAGAGCTGATTCACGAAAAGATAACAACTTTCGTGCCATTGAATGTTTTAAGAGCATCAAATGAAGTGGCACATTTAATGTGATTTAACAATACTCTTAAATAATATCTTTCATTTTCTGTAGGATGCCCCGTCACAATTCTACCAATAACTTTACCTCTTTTTCTTAGCATCCACATCTTATGTTGCCTATTCTAGATAAAATATTAGGGGATTTCTTCATACAACATTTTTTTTTTGCAGTCTCGTTACATTGATTCAATCTGAAATAGTCAGTCAGCATTGTTGTTGAGAATAAATCTAATTTAGCTACATCAGAAAGCTTATCCTTTTTCTTGAAGGTGATTAACTGTTTGTCCTCGAGATGTAAATGTAATGAATAAACAGTTGGATCAACTTCATTTAAAGAAAAACCATAAATTCTCCACATTCCTTCTGGGGGAGAAATCCATGTTGCAGATTGGAAGTTTTCAATTTCATCAATTATATTTGAGTCATTTGTAGACGCCAAATTAAAAGCAACTCGACCGTGACCTTTATAGATATATTTGTACAAATATTTTACTGCTTTAATTGTGGAACATATTTCTACATTGAGGTGATAGTCAAACTTTGCAAGTAAATATGGATTATATGGAACAACCCAACGATTGTCTAAGTAAGCTCCTCTGACTTTCACTTTTTTGTCATCATTTCGATGTTTATCTATATTGGAAAAGAGCTTTTTTTTTTCCATAAGTTGTTGTGGAACAGTATGATTTGGGATAATGGTTTCTACAAGTACCTTTTTTTGTTATGCATACGTTGGTTAGATTTAAATCACCGCAAGGACCATGCATCATATGTTTAAGAACCATTTTATATAAATGACAATTTTGATTTTCATTAGGAATCTCAGCAGATACAATTTTGTCAAAACTTTCAGGTGCATAGAGTTTTCCGTTTGGTGTTAAAATTATCAAGAAATGAGCATGCAGAAGGCCTCTTTTTTTGAATTCAATTCCATAAACAAATGCAGCTACTGGACCAAATATTTGCTTCTCACCTGCAATTTATAATAGTAGTATTCTCGACAAGAAACTTCATCTCTTTTTTGTTTTTTTTTTTTGTTTTTTTTTTTTTGCACACTGGAGAGACAAAAAAAAAGTGTCATAGATAAAGATGTTCAAAAAAAAAATGTGGAACTAAATTTAAATTTCACAATATAATACCTGATGCCTCTCTTTGTAAAAGATCTGCAGAAGATGTTACTTGATCTGAAATAATTTGGTTTTGCTCAAGGCAATGTTTGAGCATTGATTTTTTGTTCAATCTGGGAATTCCTCGATGCCCTCTATTCTCTCCATAAAGAAATAATAAAGGATATTGAAGGGGATCGTAACAACCAAAATAATATTCAACTTTATGTGACGACCTTGACGCTTTTCTGATGAATCATTTTCTACCCATATTGCCGCAACTTGAGAAACTGAAGGAACATTTGTAAACCCATTGATCTATTCCTGCATCTGAATGTATGAGGATTTCACAGTGCTGAAGATCAGGTATATCTTTCAAGTGTCAAAAGAAACGACAATAGGGATTCACTTTTAGCATATCCATAATTTTTTGTAGGATAAGTGGATTCATCCTCTTTGAATTACACATTCGAAATTCCAACTCAACTCATGCTCAGTGTCATAAAAATACAATTGGAGATATGAAGGTTGTTCATTTGATGGTAATAACTCGTTTATAAAAATGATATACCTGGCCTTAAACTCGAAATGTATATATTCCTTTGTTTCTCTTACACAAATCCTCATCATATTTAACACCAAATGATGTGAAAAGCAAAAGTATTGTTGTAAGTGCGAATATACTTTTGGAATTTCTTAGCTTCATCTGAAGTAGAGGTGAATAATTCATAAAGCTGAGAAGGAAATTTGTCCATCTGAGCAAGGAAAACCTTTTGTCTCGTGGCAAAATGATCATCCATATTGACAGTAGAAGTTGAACCTGAAGGAAATTTCATATGATTCTTAGTATTGTTTCTAAGTAAAGCATATATTTCTGTAAGAGAAAATAAAAACCATACATAAATTTGAACACTTTCTCATCTTCTTCATATCTTGCGAGCGAAAGCAACGACACACCTTTCTCTTTGGTCATTATCTTGGTTTTCTAATAGTTTCTTCTGTGCATAAGCTTCTCTTCGTTTCTTATTGTAAAGTTCTCTTCTCTCGTCGGATAAATTACAATACCAACCTCTTTTTCTTGAAGTGTTAAGGCTCTCTATTTTATGCACCAATCTGAAGAAAAATGTAAAAATACGTGTGAAAGAAGGATATAAAAATCATTCCGAATCTAATCATGAAGCCAAATTAACTGGAACAGGAAATTAGATCATAACTCTTTAGCAACAAATGATCTACGTAAAGTTGAAACAAATAATTGCACATTTAATATATTTGTGAAAAAAATATAGAAGACAACCAAAAATTCCTATCATGCAACAAGACAATATGAAAATGGAATAATTTATCAGCGACATAAAAAGATCCTTTTAATTTCATTAATTATCAGTGTCAGTAAGTTTTCTTATTAGATTAGGAAGATATATGAAACTGGTTATTGAATCTAAACATCCTATGTTTTTTCTATCTAAAGCTCAATTTAATTTACATTTTAATTATTCAAATGGGGTTTCTAAATTCAATAATAAAACCTCTGATAATTATCTCTAACCTAAAAGAAAATTGAGGAGTAAAGATTAAGCTTTTTCTGCATAACGTAACAGAGTAAAATCCATTCATTCTTCTAATCAAATAACCAAAAGAATCAATCGATAGAAAAATAAAACATCAAGCATTAAATCATTTTAACAAATATCCAACATGCAAACTCATTGAATTAGCATTGAAAAAGTGAGGAAGGCATAAAAAGACCTAAAAATTCTTCAAATACCCAACACATATTAGATTATACTTTTTAGATGGAACGTTCTCGCAAAATAACAAGTTAAGCAATAGCAGTCATAGCATAATAAATTTTCATTTTTACAAACTTGTATACTAAAGTTAATAAATTAATACAACAGGGGCAATATTCTCACCGTAAACAAAATAAAAATATGTAGAGAACAAGTTTGAACAAAATCAAAAGGCCATACACGAAGTTATTGTTAAAGTATAAAGTTATTGTTGACCCACCTCCTAATAGCTTAAGTTTTTAGGATAAATTGGTAAATTAACATGGTATCAAAGCAGGAGGTCCTGAGTTCAAACTCCCGTAATTGCACTCTTTATCCTCATTTAAATTGTCATCATGTATTGGGTCTTTAATATATTTTGAGTTTAAATATTCACGTGTTGAGCTTATCAATTAATTTACCCACACCTGTTAAAGTATAAAAATATTGTTGGTCCACCTCTTAATAGCCTTAAACTTTTTAGATGTATTGGTAAACTAACAGTTATCCTATCAACAACGGTTTGAGAAAGAAAACCAACAGTTGTTACTTTGCATCTGCATGCAAAGAAATCCTTACATGGTTGGCTATATACTCTTTTCCAATTTTTTGACTTTTAAAAGTTAAGATATATAGATAGCAGGAATCAATTGAAACAGACAAGGAGAGGTTTAGGGAAAGGTATAAAGGTCTGCACGAACTTCCAAAACTTCAAATTGCAATCCCAAATTCAGAGCTTTTCGTTACTCTAGAGTGTGGACATACAATTATATGCTAAAACAAACCAACATTCATTCACACATTTTAACAAATACTTAAAAGGTAAACTTTATTGAATCAACATCCAACCCGATGCGTATTAAATTAAACAGAGCCCAACAATCAAATGGAAAAACAATTGAAGTTCGAAGTTAAACGGGAAAAAATTAACCAAAAAAGCAAATAAATAAGGATTGAAAAAGACTTCAAGAAAAATAAGAAAGAGGGAATAAGGAATTTACAAAGAGATTAACAGGAGAAGAAGGGATAAAAAAGGAAGTCCCGTAAAAATTAATAAAGATGAGGGGGTGAAAAAGGGATAAAAAAGTTAACGAAAACCAGCTTTAAGAACTTTAGTAATATATAGCGTCGTTTAGTTCGTTAATTCGAGTTGAGATGTGACTTTATATGAGAATTTTTTACTGTATGTGAGAGCTTTTTACTATATGTGAAAGCTTTTATTGTAATAAAAAAATTAGATGTCATTGTTTCTGAGAGCTTTTTATTATAACAAAACTCGAATCGGTGAAATAAACGGGGCCATAGATATTCACTAAACACGGATCGATTCTCATTAGTACATTTTCTACGTCATCAACAAACATTGTTTTTATTAATACATGTAACAAACTTTTTTCATCAACACATTTTGCTCCGCAATTCATTAGATTTAAGTTGGAAACTAAAGGGTTGTTTAGTCGGGGGATTCGTACCCCGATTTGAATCATGGTTCATGGTTCGCTATAGTGTTTTCTCTCACAAAAAAAATACACGTAAATTAAAAATAATTCTAATCTTATGATTTTAATCTATAAACCAAACGTCTCTAATCACATTATTGTCAAGTCCAAAGCACGCCTGAAGGTTTTCACAAGTAAAAAACATCATAATAAAAATAAATCAAATAATTCATTACAAACCATCAACTAGAGCTAAAAGGAAAAGTTAATACGTGGAATATTACGAGAAAAAACAAAGAGATTACATAAAACAAAATTTACCATATAAGGAGCATACCCTAGAATAACCCATAAACGAAATATCCGGTAATATATATGCATTAAAAATCTCTACTAGACATTTTTGTAATATTATATAATAATCGATATTTTTAAAATTAAGACTTCAGCATTTTATGTAGTTACTTCTTTTTAAAAATCAGTGTAAATCATAAAAGTAAGTGATAAGCATTGTAAAATAAACAGAAATTTAAAGAACTCATCCCATGCAGCTTACACTCGAAAGCAGAAATCTCATTCAATTAATAGCAAGATCAAAATATTATTTCAAACATCCAAATCAACATGAAAAATAGCCAAACAACTAATTTCTTAAATCTGGGTTTGAAATAACATCCAGAACATAGCTAATCAACATCAAAGATCAAAATGCAATAGCAGTAGATTCAATGTTGCTTTTTGGTTGGCAATGCCTTCAACGTAGACGTTAATTACAATAACATATAGAAATATGCAATACTCTTAAGAAATATAAAGATAATTTCTTAAAAAGTGCAGTAGCTCTTTAATTTTTGGTATGTTTCAAATGAGTAATGAGGGTTCTCTTTTATGTGAGAGACAATGGTTTCATTTTTTTCCCATGTGATAGAGGTTTCTGCTTTAGTTTTTCTCAACTTAATGTGAGTACTTTGCAAGTCAATTTTGCATTCACATTTGCATCATTTCGTGGCTGTTTAGTATAAGGATTCTGAACTCATAATTATAATTTTGAGTTCAAACCAGTATTTATTTACAACAAATAAAAAGTAATTCTGATTTGACTCATTTAGAATGTGTTTGATTTGGATGATTCTGATTCAAGATTTGAACCCTGATACGATGTTTTAAACCATGAATCACCCATGATTCTAAAATCACTCACTCTCTTGATTTTGGGTGGTTCAAACTCATGATTCTGATTATGGTTTCAGAATCATGATTTAAATCCAAAATTATGAATCATAGTTCTAATTTTAAAATCAAAACTAGAATCACCCTAATTTAAACCTTCATATCAAACGAACCCGACAAGTATAGAAATATAACTTATAAAGATGATGGGCCCGTTCGGTTTGCTAATTCGAGTTGAGATGTGATGTTGTGAGAGAGCTTTTTACTGTAGCAAAAAAGTTAGATGTGACTATTTCTGAGAGCTTTTTACTGTAGCAAAACTCGAATTCTAAACTCGAATCAGCGAAATGAACAGGGCCGATGAGAAGCTATTTCGTTGGGCCTAAGCAAAAAGCTCATATATGGCCTATTTTGCAACAGTAATATGTTTGATATCTTAATTGGTGTCTAACTAATTAAATTATGATATGTTATTTAATTAAGAAAAAATTAATTAGAAATATATTTTGTTTTTATAAATAATGTGGTAAAATCTGATTAATTAGACATCGAAATTGAACAGGTGATTTGTATGCGTTTAAATTAGGCTCTAAATCACTTTTGAAGTCTAGTGAGGGAGAAAGAGTTAAATAACATTTTTTTTTTTTTGCAGATTTTTTTTTTTTTTGAGAAAAGTAGGTGTATTATTTATGTCATTCTAAATAATCAGGTGTCATCATGACCTTTTATTTTCTTTATTAATTAAATGAAATTTTTTTAATTTTTTATTAGAGTTGCATAAATAATATTTTTTTAACTATCTTGAGTGGTATTTTTGATTTTTTTCCTAATATTTATAATATAAAGTTTTCCCACTGAGAAAATTATTAGGTCGAATGCCAACACTCTTCTATATGCATTTCGATTTATGCACAATTTTTTTGTGGTTTGGATTCTAGGCACATTTTGTTGATATTTGAGTAGTTTATTTGTATAGTATAAATCTAAAGATCAATTTTCATGACATAAATCTGAATACGGGGATTTTTTTTTTTTTGTTGCAAAACTCAAATTTTCTATTTTCATTTTGTCGCGAATCGCCTCCACACCCATGGCAACACCACAACCCATTTTCGTAAGTCACCGCCTAGCCCGTTGTGTGGGGGCTTGCTCCCTTGCCACCATCGCGAGAACCACCTCTATTTGCCCACCATAAGGGTCATTTCGAGACCCCTCCCACGACCCCTAATAGTCTAATGGACGTTTTTTTTTTTTTTTTTCAAACCAACTCTCTCTTTTAAGAGTTTCTATAGTAGAATTAGAAAAAATAAACTATTACTAATTCTCTACTTTTAGTAGTTAAATTTGTATAAAACATTATTTGTTCAGTATTTACTTTTTAATCTCATTAGATTTTAATCAATTTAATAGTTAATACTGGTCTCATTAATAGAGAGATCCTCCCGAAAAAAGCAACTCAAATTTTCTATTTTCATTTTGTCGCGAATCGCCTCCACACCCATGGCAACACCACAACCCATTTTCGTAAGTCACCGCCTAGCCCGTTGTGTGGGGGCTTGCTCCCTTGCCACCATCGCGAGAACCACCTCTATTTGCCCACCATAAGGGTCATTTCGAGACCCCTCCCACGACCCCTAATAGTCTAATGGACACTTTTTTTTTTTTTTTTTCAAACCAACTCTCTCTTTTAAGAGTTTCTATAGTAGAATTAGAAAAAATAAACTATTACTAATTCTCTACTTTTAGTAGTTAAATTTGTATAAAACATTATTTGTTCAGTATTTACTTTTTAATCTCATTAGATTTTAATCAATTTAATAGTTAATGTTGGTCTCATTAATAGAGAGATCCTCTCGAAAAAAGTCCCTTCTCTTTTTATATATATTTTTGCAAGTCTCAAGGGGATTTGTGACTTTTCGTTCTCTAACAAAGAGAATTTTAAGAGATTTTCGTTCTAAGTTTGTTTTTTTACAGTAGGATAGGATTTTAGGTGATTCACAAAACAAAGAGATTTTTTATATATATATTTTCCACAAACGAAGGGTAAAAATCCACTTTTAATAAATAAATAAACCATAAGAAATACTTTTGCAATATTCAATATAAAATTGTCTCTTTGTTTTTCACGATGTAACACTAGTACAGTACTGATTAAGCTCCCGTTTTATTTTATAAATTTAAATTACTATTTAAATCTTTTTATTATAGTGTTTTTTCTCACAAAATTTAAATTTCTATTCAAATTTTTCTGATTGCCATAAATTTTCTCACCTCGTCATTGTTCAAGCGCCAAATCATAAATTTCCTGTTTCTCAACAAAATTGAAAAAATTAAAAAAATAGTACACTAACTATTTCTATAGATTAATGAATGAGCATCGCTTGTGAAGAAACTTAATGGCGTTTTCTCTATTCACGAAGCTGAAGTTAAAGCTATTTCCATGAGTCTCCTTTGAGCTTTAGACATTGGTTTGAATCTTCAGTTCGTGAAATCTGATGCACTAACAATCATTCAAGTTATGAGACACTCTTCCTTTTGTAATGAGTTTGGTTTATTATTGTCATATGTATTAAGTTAATTATCTTATTTTCTAGGAGTTAAGTTATGTCATGTGTACAAAGAAGCTAATAGAACTGCCCACATTTTGACTGCTTATGCTCTTAACATAGATAATGAGCTAATTTAGTTGGAGGAAACTCCAATATTTATAGAATCTGTTATTGTATCATACGCTTATTCTTATTAATAAATAACATATTCTATTCTAAAAAAAAAAAATCTATTGAGATTTTTATAATATTATTCTCTTTCAAATTAATAGTGACTGTGAATAAGTAAACACACACTTTTTTTTACTCTCCACACCCTCTCAAATTAAAATTTCTTATTAAAAAAACATTAAATAAAAAAACAAAAAAGGGCAATAGACTTAACTATATAATTTAATTTTGTTATAAAAGGAAACCTAATGATAGAGGTTATTTTTTTCCTCTCGACATACCCCACATATCATATTTTTAAATTATAAAATATTGCTATTTTAAATTTGAAACTTGTAGCAATGTTTTCATAAGATTTTATAAATTTATAATTGTAATATTTTTATTGTTTATTGTAAAATTTAAATGTCATATTTGTCCCATCAAGCGCTGTTAAATTGAGAATAGGAGTGTTCAAAAAAACCGCCAAACCACGAAAATCGTCCAATCCAAATCAAACCGAACCAAATCGTTAATTATTTTTGGATTATTAGGTAATTTGGTCGGTTTTTTAATCTAATTTTTTTTGGGTGGTTTGATTTGTGGTTTGAACTCCTTAAATTGCTTAAACCGTCCAATAATCCACCCAAAAGTATACATATATAATTTTTATTTTTAAAATATTTTTATGCTTATTTTAGTTTTTATTGGTCATAATAAAGGTTCTACACTTATAAAATACACCATATCATATTTTTGTTGGTTGATATTAAAACTTTAAATGGTGACTTGAATCTTCTTTTTATTTTTATTGATTAACATTTTATAATTTTTATGAATTATTGAGAATTTTTTTTAGTCTTAAGTTTAAACCATCTAAACCATTTATGAGTGATTTGGTTTAATTTGATTTTTATTAAAAATGTCAAACTGCCCAAACTACCCAAAAAAATTATTTTGAATTTAGTTGATAGTTTTTATAAAAAAAAACCGTCCGAACCGACCGCGAACATCCTTAACTAATCATTTTTTTTTTCGTTTTTAATACTATCAAATTGATCGAGGTTTTTTCACTTGGTTTTTTTTTTTTTTTTTTT
>NW_010359246.1:381763-403913 GCF_000414095.1 Morus notabilis | reverse complement strand
AAATAAATGATAGATATTAAATTAATAAATTCATTTACGTGTAGTTTATAATTAAAAGGAAGAGTTGAGAGTAAAGAGGTGGATATGGAGAAAAAATGAGGTGTAAATAGAACCATCCTTAATAATTTTATATAAAGAGTTGGGGGTAATTTTAGAATAATTGGCGAGTGTGTAAAAGAAAATCTAATCATCTAAATATTGTGTAGACTGTGTAATTACAAGGGGATGTAAAGAGCAAAATGGGGGATGTAAATAGAACCACCTAACTTAAAACAACAAAAATGTAGGTGTATATACAACAATCCATGCATGAGGACGGATTCATGGGCATGGAAGGAACACCATTTAAACATAATACTCTTCAGCAGCCTTTGTCTACTTGTTTAGGCATGTCGTAGCAAAAGGTACGTCATGATAATTAAATTAGATATTATTAGCCAAAAAAAAAAAGATAATTAAATTAGATTTTTGATATACACAAGAATTAGTAGTCTGCAATATTATGTAGTTTGATGAAAGGTACTAAACGCCAATATTGTTACGAATTAAAAACTTTGAAACAAAAATTGGCAACTCTTGAACGAGGATTCAGAAAAAATAAAATAATTAAATAAAAAAACTCTTGAAGGAGGAAATTACAAGGACCAAATGTCTGTAAAAAATAAAAAATAAATATAATGTTTAGCTGCAGTCTCTCACCATACATCCGAGGAAACACTTTCTACTATTTTTGCCGAACTCACACTGGTAAATTTTTTATAGCTTACCAAAAAAAAAAAAAAAAAAAAAAAAAAAAAAAAAAAACTCACACGGATTAATTTCAACACCATTTGTTCACAAACAAATAAGCAAAACACATTACCAAACTTAACATC
This sequence comes from Morus notabilis, assembly GCF_000414095.1. Taxonomy (NCBI): domain Eukaryota; kingdom Viridiplantae; phylum Streptophyta; class Magnoliopsida; order Rosales; family Moraceae; genus Morus; species Morus notabilis. The sequence goes on along the minus strand of NW_010359246.1, from coordinate 403,038 downwards.
AATGACTAACAAGGCCTTTTGTGGAAAATTTTGTAAATAAAATCAATTTCCACTTGATAGCATATTCAACATATAGAATTGACGGGAATATGGACAAACCTTCCTTTTATACAAAGAGATATAAATTATGGAGAATGATTTCTACATTTACAGGGGCTATATGTATATATATGAATATATATATTTATAGCGACTGTACTCTATCCACACTTTGAGATGAATGTGAAGCAGCAAGGAGGGCTGCTCCAATACCTGATCCATCTTCTGTTACCTTGAGAACGACATGTTGAGCAACTTCTTCCCCTAATATTTCAATCAAGGCCTCATGCAAGTACTCCCTAAACATCGTATAACTTGTATATAAACCCCCTTCGATCGCTACGACTGTTCTTCTCATTTTGTTATCACTTCTCCTTCCCCCTGTTAGGCCACCACTCCCATCTCGGCCTATCTTCTTTAGGATTCCTGCGATACCGGCAGCAGCCAGTCTGGCAGCCCTTCGTGTTACCACGTCGCATACCTTAACTACGAGCTTCCGGACCTTTAAAGGAACATCGGGAATCTGGAACACCCGAGTTCACAAAGCAATCAATAATCAGAAATTGGATATTTATGAAGCGAGACTTGTCGATTGTATATGAATAAAAAGAAAACAAATGGAAAGAGGTGCATGGTTCTTCTACCTCCAAGACGTCTCTTAAGATCCGTCCAACCTCCTGCAAATCAGGAGAATCATCTTCGTGCATTGCAGCCATTAATGGTGTCCTGAAATTACATGGTTAAAAAAGTAAACACCTGTCACAATTCTTAAGGTATTCAAAAGATAATAGTCAGAGAAATGCTTTGCCTCACGAAAGATCATAGCTCAAAATTCACGAATTGCACAAGAAGTAATGGCAAGTCACGTGCAAGTGCAAGTAGAGGTAGTCACGTGCAAGTGAGAGTAAAACTCTGTGTTATGAATCGTAAGTACTTGTTTTCGTGTAGTGTAATGGAGCTCTAATAGTGGTTCCAAGTCCTTTGGAAGTCCTATATTTTCCTTTCCTGTGCTACCATGCCAAAATCTCCCTGAACATCTAAATATTAAATTCCGTGGGACGAATGGGGATAATACAATTTATTTAGATGCTTTGTGACATGCAATCGCAATCTAGGGGGAGCAGTAGTAGCCACGGACTTTGGGTCCCTTCGAGGACCCACCACCACCAGTAATTAAAGCACAAGGCAAAGCCTTGTCACCGACTGAAAGAAGAGAAAATATTCCTACCTTGAGTCATCTCAATAAACGCCACGAGTATTTTTTTTTTTTTAAGAAAAATTGTATACTATCGTAGTATTAAAATATTCAACTAAAATTATCTAAAGAAAATAGCTGCCCTAATAATTAAGAACTAGACATAATTCCATCCCCAGCACTTCCCTTACAGACATTCTGTGGCCAGAGCCAACGTTAGAATAATGTCTATACTAGTGACAACTCACATAAAAGTTTAAAAAAGAAATTGACAACTCACCATAAAAGCTAAAATAGAAATTTCTGTCCCTTCTGGACCGGGAAGAAACAAAAACATCGACAACGATGGAATTTCCTAATGCTTAAATAAGACCACTTGCGTGGCTTTAAAAAAACTAGAATAAGTTTCAGACACATCCTGATTTGAATTTAAGTGCCAAGTTCATAAAACACTAATTATGGTTAAGGGAACAGAAGAACTTCAAACGAAGCAAGCAGGAAATAATATGTGAAGACAAAAAATGCATGTGTTTGTGCTTACCTTAAAACGAGAGAGGTACAAAGATAGAGACTCACCTCAAGATGAAGGGCACTGATAACTTGGAAGAAACGGGTCCAAAAATATCCGTCTCTTGTGCCATTCTGAGAATCACTCTCCTTACAATGTCGCCCAAATACATTCCTGATATCATTTTTTCAAAACCCTGCAGCAAATTCTTAGTAATGTGAAATTTCCATCGAATATTACTTCAATAAGCAAGAAACAAAAATGAGAAAATGGACTTCTGCCTTATCTACTTATATAAAAGCAACCAAAACAAAAATAACTTTTACCTGATCATTTGGGTTAGGACTATCGGCATCTAGATCAATATCATAAGTAGTTCTTGGTAAATGAGACGTCCAAAAATTTCCCCATTCCATGTTGACAACCTAGTCAACAGAGAATATGAAGAATGTAAGGACTGCTGAGTAATTTCATTTTTTTTTTAAGTTTAGTCATTTTCTCAAGATACGGAGTGGTAATGAGGGAAGCATAAGAAAAAATACCATGCATCCTGTAGTTGTAAGAAGCCCTTGACACTTTATGATAGCATCTGTCCGTTCCAAGTAGCAGGCATTTGTACCCGTCCCAATTAACACTGCAGCAACAGTGTCTTCATCATGATAATGTCCAAGAGCTAATGTTCCAACAGTGTCATTGACCTGTTTAAATAAAATAAAGTGTTAAACATTCAATATACATAACTAAACTTGCACAGTTCAGAAAATAAATTCTTACATACATTTTAAAAAAAAAAAAAAAAAAAACGCGTGCATGAGCACCAACCAAATACTATTGCAAGAAAAGATGGAATTTTTTCAACTCATGGATATGTCTATACATGCATTTATGTCCGTGTTTGAAGCTCATATGCTCAGCACCCTTTACAGCCATGTTTTTGGAGCAAAGAAAAAAACGTGCATATCTTTTTTTGTTTTTCTTTTAACGACTAGGAAACATCTGTACTGTGTCAACTTGGCTGCACACAGAATTCTAAATCTCACTATCATTAAGTGCTACAGTTCAACAAATTGAGATATTTAAGGAGATCTTCTAAAATAGATGAACCTCATTAGAAAACCATGCGTCAAGGATTTTTATCCATATTTAAGAAGCATAACCACTCCATAACGAAAAATTTATAATTGCTAAATATTAAAAGTAAAAAATTTCATTATCATCTCTACGCAAAAAATTCATTACCAACATCTATAAATCTATCTATAATTCTTTGAAAAATAATCAGACTTTTAGCTTAGAAGAAATTTATGTATAGAGTTCCTGCAGAGAGACATTTATTAAATGCTCAACACACAACAGTATCATCCATATTTTGCTACTATAATTGTTCCACAACTACCACGGTCTAAGTTGATCATAATTAGATGAAATATGCCAAGGAAATCAAAACCAATCCTTTATAGCCAATCATTTATATATGCATGCACAACTAGATAAAAACTGGTACTTATATATGCCTACGTAACTGCACAAAAATTGGTAGTGGGAAAAAAAAAAGAAAAAACTTTACTGACCTTCCTTTCTTACATTTCAATGGAAATTAACTTTAACAGCTAACACTAAAAAATTTCTTTAGAAATGAACACGGAGAATAGTTGGATATTAAATTCTACTTCCGCATGTTTGTTATTTCCCTAGAGCTCGCTTATTCCACCTCCAAAATTATTCAAATTTCATATGATGACGTTGGCAAAAATGATGAAAATGATTTATGACAAAATTCTCCCAGAACACATTTAAATATGACACAAGAGAAACGCAAGTAAGAATCAATAATGAAATTTTGGTTGAAGAGGGAAGCTGAGTCCTATTTAATTTCCAGGATCATTGTGCACTTGCATCATACACATAGAACAATCGAAAATTGAGAAAATGAAAAAATGTCAACTTTTTAAAATGATGACCCCTTGGTTAACATATGATCATGTTGGCTATCTACGTAGCATAAATTAATACTGAATGAGTTATCAATTATCACGCTTATAACGAATTAAATATTCTTGCATACCAGTGCTGCCACCTGCATATTTAGACCTTTTCTGGTCAATGCTTGCTCTAGACATCCTGCTACCTCCTTCCCAACCTGCCAAGCATTTTGGATGATGCACAAAATAAGGAAAGGAACGGAAGTTTAACTAATAAATCAGTGACCAGTTACCAAGATTCAAATTCATTGAGACAAATCAGAAACCATATTTCATTAATTATCATCTTCTTTTTGGAAATAATATTCATATCCTTATTCAATTAAGGCAAGACAATGTTTGTATGCAGTTAGCACAAGTCAGATGCATATCAAACTGATTTCTACTGGGTGAACAATCTCCCTTAATGCAAAAGGGTTGTGAACACTTCAAAAGACTTATGTAAAGAAACAACTGGAGCCATCTGCATTTATTTGGGCACCATTGCGGAAAATACTTTAGAATAAAATGCTATTAAAGTTTCCCACAGTGCTTTCGGTTTGTGAATTTAAAAATCAGCAGAACACTGAAACTAACCATGTCTACAATTGCAAACCCTTTTGTCCATTTAATTAAGATGCCTGATGAGACAGACATTTGTTTCACAGGAAAAGAGAAAGTAAATCCAAGATCCCTTCTTCTATCCAGTGAAGTCTCAGATCCATCTCCTTCTTTTTCAACAAATTCCTTTAATGCTGAAGCAATAAAATCGAACAGATCCTACATTGCAACAAAAAATATGTTAAATGATATGAACTAGTGAAGACATGTCAAACAATGATTGAACTTGGTATATAAGAACTTTAATCACCTCACTCGTGCTGGTCATTAACTCTTGAGGAATCGGTTGCCGTTCCACATCATGACCCAGAATAGAGGACCTTCTACCTCCTAGGTGAACCCGCAAGACCCTAAAATTAGTACCCCCAAGATCTAGTGCATAATGAGTTCCTTTTTCACTCCTGACCCAAAGATAATTAGAAGAAAAAGAATTAACCTCAAATCACTGATAAAACATATGAAAGCACTTTAAAACATTTACGTGTAGTAATTCAACATTCATAACTGTGGTAATACTAAAACATGCCAATTCGAGTGATTAATAAATTCTTATTGAGTAAAAGACAATTGAATCAACCATTGAGTAAAAGACTCCACACCCATTAAAGGGCAGTAATAATAATAAATTCTTCTAAATACACAATTAATTGTCAACCATAATTACATTACACAAGCTTATGAACAGTAGCTCCAATAGACTGCTGACAAACCCAAAAAAGAAAAATGAGCCTATATTCCAAAACAGTGAAAAAACTTATCATGGAATTCGTTTCATACCCATTTAGATGAGCATGAAGAATCATGTACTTGAAAAACGAGAACCATAAGTAGCAAACGAATTCCATTCGTGGAATCTCAGTACAACACTCGTAAGACACTTCTAACGCACTCATTCTCACACGAGAATGATAGGGAATGGAAAATGGAACCTTAAGATTCCACAGACCACATTTGCAAAGTTGACAACATAATGTTCTCGAAATAAAGCAGTGAAATGATTGATATATTGTAAATTTGTAACAATATCAACGAAACATATAATAATAGCAAAGCAAACAACTTAAATAATAATAATAATAATAATTAAGAATTCTAAAAATCTATATATGTATATATACACGTATCAAGACTGGTTTTTTAGATTGATAAACAATGTTTCAGACCATAAATGGAAGACCTTTCAATTGAAAAGAACATACAGAGCTATAAACAAAGAGGGAAAAAAAACTACAGGCATCAAATTACGCTTCTTTCCGAAGAAGAAAACATCGATTCAAACAGACAGAAACGAAGAACAATCGAACAGAAACACATATTTACAATATTAAAAAAAAAAAAAAAAAAAAAAAAAAAAAAAAAAACAAGCGTGCTTCTTTTTTTTTTACAGACGAATTGATGGAAGACTAACTTGGGAGATTAAGGACTTGTTCTAAGAAGTTTTCAAAATTAGAACCGAAAATAGTACTAAAAATGAGTTTTAACCCTTTTGGCAACCATAGTGACTCGAGGAAGAGGCACATTCCTTTGCATGAATTAGTATTTTTGAAGTATACTTGCCACAACACTGTGACCAGAAGAATGATTCAACAAAATCTTAGAACTTAAATAATTTTGAAACCTCCAGTTAGTACAATCAATATGAAGAAGTTTAGATATTGATCTAATAATTAGTCAGTGCACTTAAAAACTAATAACAGTAAATAACAAAAATGACTATATATCTATGATATGAAATCGTTTTTCAGTTCATTACTAATTCTTTATTTGCCAAAAACAGTTTATTAGTTACCAATTCGTGATGACAGAAATTAGGCACCACGGAATTAATTAACTGCAGGCCTGCACTACTTGTATTGCCATGGTACAAATCTCATTCAATGCAGTGTCGTTTTAATATGAAAATATCGGATTTAATATGCTATTCTAGTTTATACTTCCATATATAATCTTATTTTCAATATTATTTTACTTTTTATCATAATTAAGAAGCTTTAAAACTTGTAAAAAAGTACATTTAAATCTTTTTAAATTGAAAATAACAAGAGTGTAATGACGATTAATTAAAAAATACAATACATCAATCATTAAAAATCAAATTCAAAACGTTGACATATGCTATATTTGAGATCAAATTTGAGCGCTGAAATTGCATCATATTAGAGAGTGATTTTTCTACCTAAATGTTAAAAAGCTTTTATACACCAATTTGATAATGCATTGGATATGCTCTGAGATAAGACTTTTTTTTTCGTAATTCTATGTATTTATGATGCAGTGGAATGGATAAAATAGACTTTTATCGGGTCTATCCTGGACGGAGGACGGAAAAATCCACCTGAAAAGACCCCACAATTATAAGAAAATCCTCAAATTAGAGAGAAAATACTATAACTTTGTATTCAAATCTCCATAATCAAGTCTTCCTCTTACAACAGCTAAAGTGAAAATTCATAGTATACTTACAAAACGATAGCAAGATATCAACTAACAAACTAATAAAAATTTAATTAAATTAGAAAGTTAAAACAAATGGCAATACAAATATAATAATAATTAGTACTTATATTTAGAACTCCTACATCAGTTTAGAAATGTTAAATGCATTAAAATCAAACAATGTACAACTCTTATGATGGAAACACGTACACTGCATGTTACTAAGTAGTGACACGTCTTTTAAAGAATTAATTTTTATTTCTAAATTTAAAAAATTTTATGATAGGATGCATTGCTTTGCCCTACTAGTGAGCAAATTTTTTAGTCATTCGATTATATTTTAACTGGCTAATTTATGATGGAAAGCACTTGTGTGTCTAAGTACATTATTTTTAACGTGAACAATCATTAATTAAACTGTTAAAATTTAATTAATCAAATTGGCTAAAATAATTGGCTCTAGTGATAGAGCAAAACAAAGTGTCCTATCATAAAAACATTTTAAAAAAATATTAGTGACCTCAATTAATAATTAAAATATACAACAATAGCATATGCCATTATATTTTTTATAGTGCTGGCCTTAATTAAAAATGAATTTCTAGCTCCACCTGGTCCTCTTCCGCCACTGTATTATACTAGAAGATTATTCTAACCATGATTTGCTCTACTCACCAACTGCAAATTTATTTAATTAGCTTCTATTAATGAGCGTAACGTATTACAGTAGAATCTTATCCTATCTTCTTATTTTTAGCGTAGGACCATATGGGCCCCAAGATCACATATATAATTCGAGTCTTCTAGCTAGTTTCTCTTTTGTTCTCCACTCAAGGTATGGGGACTGTGTCCATGTGAAAATAAATTGCGTGTTTGGAACAGTTTATAAAAATAAAAACGAAATAATTTTAATAAATATTTTAAAAACGAAAAAAATGAAAATGATTTTTATTAAGAAATTAAAAAACAGTTGAAAATTATTTTCATTTTTCTGTTTTTATTTTTTAATACTTATTAATAATATTATAATATATTAATTATAAACACAATTTCACTTTTTTATTATACTCAAAATAATTTCTTAAAAAATCAATCAAACGCAATTTTATAATCGATCCCAGAATGATTCTCAAAACAATCTCATTTTTACTTTTTATTAAAAATAAAATTATTTTAAAACTAATTCTAAACACACCTAAAGAGTATTCTTGTAACCTTGTTCAACCCGACGCTCCCACACGAAGTGAGCGCCACATCCCATGTGAGAGATCGGGAGTTAACTCTGTCCGGTTGAATCTTATTTTTCAAAATAAAATAATCCAACATACACCATCACGTGATTAGAACTATTTTCGATTTACGTGTATTTTTTATAAGAGAAAATACTGTAGCGAACCATGAACCATGATTCGAATTAGGGTACGAATCCCTCAACCAAACAATCCCAAAATGATCCAACATACACCATCACGGTATAATATATACATGTGACTAGAAGAAGAAGATGCTCAAGAGCTAGCAGTGCACGAATCACCAATAACCATCATCATTGCCAATCCATGCGCACCACACATAATCACCACCGTCCGTATACACACATACCATGACAACATGTACAAACTACAACATCACCAATCACTACACCAAATATGACAACAAAGGGTAGAAAGCAGCGATAGAAACCCTACATTACAAGACAACAACCACATTGGTCGCCACTACTACTTTTTTGAAGCTTCAAAACACATACAAATTAAAACGACAACCTTATTCTGCAAACATCTCGGCCGGCTCAAATATATTAATAATCTTTAATTCGTGATGATCAATGGAGCTTGTTGGCGAGGTTGCACTGCTTTCGGATCTCACCCTTTGTGCCGGTGAGAGGGTTGTTCTCGGAGAGAATAGTGATGGCTCTAGCGAACTCCTTGAAGAAGTAGTTTTGGCTCTTGGCCATCTTCTTGACATAAGGCTTGGTCCTCTTGTCCTCGGCCAGTTGGTGGTCGACCATCATCAAGCCCTTGTTGTCCAAGATGTTTCTGTAATAGTTGTTGTCTAGGATCATGGGCGTGCCTCTGTCGTTTCTCACGTACTGCACGGCTTTCGGGTCGGGAATGGCGTCGGGGCACTTGTACAGCATGTGCTCCACGTGGTCCGGGTTCAGAGCCGGGTCAACTTCCGGGTACAGACGGTGAACCAGCTTCACGCAGTGGGTTCGCCCCACGCTGTGGGCCCCTGTTCATTGATCTCCAAATTATCATGTCAAATATTTGAGTGAGGGAGTATCAGAATTGGCACGTGTGAAATTGTAACTAGTTAGGTTTTTAAGGTGGTATTCATAATGAACAATTGCTAATGTCTCCTTCATTTTATCGATTCGAGTTTTCAGTTTTAAATTTTTATAATAAAAAATTCTTAAAAAATATTATATCTCAACTTAAATTAAAAATTTAAATTTATAAAATGAACGAGTCCTGAAAACATTAATAGGAGTATCACACTAATAAAAAATGAGTCTCATATTATAAATACCGCACATGAAACCCATTTTTGTATTTTACATGTTAAATTAAATACGAACAAAAAATTCTTAGAGGGGGTCCACACAGTCACATTGGTGGACCCCTCATCTCAAGAGATAAGGTGGGAGTCATGTCATGTGAGTGAGCGGAGCGGGCTCTCGAAAGCTGTAGCTCTAACAATAATTTTAAGGAAAATTCGTGGGTAAAAGAACAACACCCTATTAACAACATACAATGCATGATAAAAAAGAGAAAAAAATAACGTCCTCCTGCCTTTACCACAAAATTTCCTAGTTCTAATTTTAGAGATGCCACTGCAATAAATAAAAAGCAGTGTATATGGGATAACCTTTATATTTATTTTGGTACTAATACTGGTCTGAGACTCCATTAATGGAGTTGGATAGCAGTACAAATATGTTATATGTGAAAATATTAGACACATTAGTGATGACAAATATTACACTTTTATAGCGATGTTGAAGGTATCCATAAACTTCACACTCTTATGGGACTTTCTTTAGTGGGCCTTCTTACTAGCAGTGCTAGTGGGACTTCACAATTTTTGATACATATTTAATAACTGAAGAATATAGAGATACTAGTAATTTATTTTTCTAATCCTATCAGAGAAACTCTCATTTTTTAAAAAGTAACACTATTTGTCCCGATGGAGATTTATCCCCATCAGACACACAAATGAGTCCCACATGGAGGATTCACATGGATCTTACCATGCGGAGTCTACTTTTTTGTGTCTATGAAGATAAATCTCCGTCAGAACAAAAAGAGTTTTCCTTTTTCAAAATGAAGTCTAGAACTCAAATCTTCCACCTCCAATTGAGAAAAAAATAAAGACACTACAAAAATAAGAAATGTCTAAATTCTTGTGTAATAATGTCTGGATATCAGAATTAGCTAGCCCGGGAGTTAATCTGTTGATAGCGAGGATGTAGTGACACTAGATTATCATTTTTAAGTGTATAGATAATATCCCTACTTATATATATGTGAAATGACATGCATGATGTGGTTATATATATATATATATATATATATATATATATAAACATATTAATATGTATGGTGCTATGGGAACATGATGTGAGTGTCTCTACCTAGCAAGGCGACGACTCCAGGAGTGTCAATACCAATTCCAGCAAACCTTTCCAGAACAACAGGCATGCTATCATTGTGGTCAGGCAGGTATTGCTCTAGGATTTCGGCTCTGCTCTTCCTCCCATCTCTTCTTCCTGTTTTTAGAGGGATGTAAGGTCCTCCCAGCTGAGAAATTAAAAATAATAAATATCCATTGTTAAAATTGCTACAATTAAATATATGACACAACCTGCCTTGAAATTGTAGCTTTAGAAAAGTTAGCAACTGAAAAAAAAAAAAACCCAAGTGAAAGATATACAATTATACAGAAATATTTTACCATGAACTATACAAGTATCACTTTGCATGAAGTAGGAAAATATAAAAAAAATATAGAACCGTATTTGAGTTTTAAATTTAAATTTTATTATAATAAAAAATCTTTAAAAATAATTACATTAAAACATTCTCATATAAAATCAAGTTAAATCAAGTTAATTTTTGTGACAAAAGGACCACCTTTATCTGAGGCAGAATTAGTTATGAAACGCCTCAACACAGTAAAAGAAAAGTACACATACAACTAGCATAACTAAAAAGGTTCCGACTGAAAACAAGAAAAGAAACTAACCCACATTCAGATCTGTGTTGAAAAGGTCACATTTTGAAAGAAGAAGATCTAACAACAGGAAAAAAAAAGAGAGTAAAATTACCGCAACAATGCCATCTCTAGCAGAGAGAACAAGAATATCCGCACAGGAAACAACACCAGGGCATTCTCTCTCCAAAGCTTCTTTGATGGTCTCCATGTACCTGAAATTCCTCATCCCAAAGCTCCTGTCCATATCCTTCTCCGACAGTTGCCTTCTTGTTGTGTCCAGCAGAAGTGATGCATCGCATGACTAGTATACATAATTACATATATATATATATATATACACATATATAAAACAAGTTAATTTCATGATCAAAATGATATATATTCAAAAGATAAATCTTATAATTAAATACCTGGACAGCACAGTCATGGAAGATGTTTCTGAGCCAAGAGAAGGCAGTGTTCTTGTGGCGCTTGTAAAGAAGCCTGACTTGTTCTTTGATAATGTCTTCTGCTTGAGGACACGTGTCCTTGTAAAAGTTCATCACAAGACCAGGGTCTTCCTCATTCTCGGCTGAAGCTGTCAAAGCAAACAAAGATACCAAACCGATCAAGAAGAAGAATAGAGCTCTGGAACCCATATCTGATCTTTCTCTCTCTCTAAAGTGAAAACCTCAGCTGCTCTTTTCTAGCTCTACCACTACTGGTCTTTAAGTAACGCCAAAGAAGGACAACTTGGACAATTTAAATAAAAGAAAGAGGGGACACTCGTCATTATGTTGGCGTAATTTTAGAAAGATTCCGGGGTTATACTGAAAAGCATGGCAATTAATAGAAGATGAATACTTTATTTTATTTGTGTGCCATATGTTATAGGACCACGTTCTCTTCTGTGTTGTTTAACCCGTCAGCGAGTTATTCATAATTTCATGATTTAATACGTGAAGTTACTGCAGCATTTACTGATGTTGCTTTGGAAGTTGGTGATACTTGAATTGAGTGTCGCAAAGTTTTAGAAAAGCTGCCGAAGAGCAGTTATGACTTATGATCAATGAAACTTCCTTTAGATTTTAGTGCGGTTGTCTACTAGTTGTGATAATTTTGTGCTAGTGCAAAAGCAATTTGATAGACCTAAACGAGTAATAATTGCCTCTTAACTTTTTAATTATAAGTTAAAGATTCAATATATTAGTCACTTTCTACTTGTTTAATCGCTCTAGTTCTTTACCAAATTCTTCACGCCACCTTATTAATCCGCCTTTGAGCTCTTTTATTGAGGGGACCTCAAAATGCCATGAATATGAAAATTAAAAAAATATATATATACTAGGGGGAAAGGAAACCTAATCCTTAGGAATCTTTTAATACTAAGAAATGAAATAACTGACTAGATTGTGTGAAATGCACCATAACTAGTAAAAGAAAATGTTAGGACCTCAAAATGCCGTGAATATGAAAATTAAAAAAAAAAAAAAAAAAACTAGGGGGAAAGGAAACGTAATCCTTATAATACAGAAATGAAATAACTGACTAGATTGTGTAAAATGCACCATTAACTAATAAAAGAAAATGTTAGGAATTCAAAAGACATATTTATATTTAATTGGTTATATAAGGACACAAACCGTATTAGAAAATAGTCAAATAATTGACGTGGGGCCACTTGGCGTGCATGTGTAAATACTAGCTAAGTCCTGGACCTACACGTATAAATACCTTTAACATGTGAATGAAGTGGATCTCGAGGCAAATAATGCTCGAGTTTTTTAAGTATTATCCATTATGACGTAGATTGGATTGATGTATTGATAATCTCATAAATAGACAATTGAGTGGGCAAATATATAATTGCCATTTCCTTCATTTCTTTTTGGTAGACCCACTGCATTTGGTTGTATCCAAGTCTAATCATCTTCTCAATGCAACTGTAACAGGTAAGGAGACATTTATGTAGCAGGATTTAAAAAAAAAAAAAAAAATTCATTCCTTACTAACAGTTTTAAAAAACAGTTAAGGAGACATTTATTAGCAGGATTTTAAATAGGAAATACCTTACTAACATAGATTTAAAACTTAGCAGCCTAAAATTACATACTATCAATGAGATAGTTATCACTGTTATCACAAACTTTCCATCAATTATGCACAAAATTAAAAACGTCACGTAAGATTTGTGGTAGTAATTTGTTAAAATAAAAGGTTCAGAAGGTGACTTAATATTAATTATCAATTCATTAAAAACTCAGGAGTAAAAGCAACTCCAATTATGCTAGTTTTTAGTTAAAATAATTAAAATTTTAGTTTTTTTTTCTTAAATTTTTCTCCACTCTAACCATTGACTAAATAATTAGCTATTTTGATTAAAACATTTTTCACTAACTAAATATGGCTAGTAAAAAAATGTCTAGCTATTTATTATTTTATTCTTTATTTTAACATAAAGTAAAAGTTAAAAAAAAATTATTTATATTTTAAACTCAAAAAAATATTAAAATAATTTATATTTAGTTAAAATAAAAAATATAATTGAAGTGATTTACTAAAAAAAATTATTAATTTTAATAGCTTCTATTTTAGTTAAAATTTAATTAAAATTTAAAAAGCTCTCTTGGACATGCTCTAACAGACTAAAAGCCCAAATACCGTTCCGTTTTTCAAAACAAACAAGCTTCTATTTGAATTCCATCTGCAATTTACCATTTGATGTGCTAAACTTTTTCACCCTTATAGGAAGAAGACAAAATAAAGATAGAAAGTTAAAGCTACCTACCTCTATCTATCTATATATATATATATATATATATAACAAATATTAGGATGCTAACTTTTTTTTTTTTCCTTCTCCATGAGAAGCAAGTAAATGAAGAAAACAAAGATAAATAAGATTAAGAAAGTTAAGGTTCGATACCTTTGATTCAAGTTGGGAGGTACTTTTAATTTGCATTATTAGCGTAAACTAAATAAAACTTCGCATTTACCTTAAAAAAATAAATGAGTAACAACATAGTTTCCACTTTAATCAGAGTAAAATTTCTGTTAACCTTACTGAAACATGCATTATTAAAATGCCAATTAGCTTTCCAATATATGGAGCTAGGATTAATTAAAAGTGTGCAGACAGCTCACGCAATATCAACAATAGCTCTTGTACTAATTATACTATATCTATAGATTGATGGCTACATTTATATAAGTACCTATTATTGAGACTATATGTCAACTTCATTATAATAAAGACTATGCTCTTGCGTGGAAAGCTAATACACAAACGAAGGAAAGGAAACGGAGGGTGACAAATTTTTCAAAAAAGAAAGAAAAGAAAACACTCAAATGATGTAATGAAAAAGAAAGGCTATATTGTCTCATTCTTTACTGTAGAAATTAAATGATCTCAGCCAAAGAAAATTTTGATTTTTTTAGTTTAGATTTGAATTATTTGGAATCAAAGAACGACGAGTGATAAAGTTAGGAAGCAACTTAAAAGTGGTTAATTACCAAATATTTTTATAATGACTTATCATAAAAGGGAGAAGAAGGTCCTTTTAATTCTTGCCCCACAATATGTCAATATCTACTTGGCTTTATTTTGAAGTGCCATGCCATCCAAATTACTCCAATTTCAATAACAATGTAATCGGTAGTAGTGAAGCGTTAACTCTAATAGGACCAAGTTGGACTTTTATTCTTCTTCTTTTTTTTTTGCTCAATAAAATTAAAGAATTCCACTAAGGAGAACTATATCTATATGAACCAAGTGGGCTTAACTAAATGCAGAAATGTGAACCAAAAAACAAAAAAAACAAAAACAGCATCACCTCATTCTTGCCAGTGCCACCACCGACACTTTGCTTTTATATTCTGTCAGACTTTAGTGCCATTTAGCCACGCAGGTGCATGTGGAGCCCACGAGTGGGCTGACTCACGCGTGACATAGTAGGTTTCAATAACATTTTGGGGATGGGAGTCATAGAGTGTGTTTAATTAATGTATTCGTATCATGATTTAAATTATTATTCTGTCATACTTTAATGTCATTTAGGCACGCAGGTGCATGTGGAGCCCACGAGTGGGCTGACTCACACGTGACATAGTAGGTTTCAATAAGCATTTTTGGGGATGAGGGGTTAAGAGTGCGTTTAATTTGTGTATTTATATAATGATTTAAATTATTATTTATGATTTATTATGATATTTTTTTTATAAAAAATACACATAAATAAAAAATAATTTTAAATCATAATTTTAAATTTATAAACTAAACGTCCACTAAGAGTTGTGAAAGGATTGCAGGCTCTTGATTTTCATTCATGAAGCTTAATATAATGGGAAGTAATAGTTCATTTCTGACATTAATGTAATATTCACTTAAATATATCTTTTTTTTTTCCTCACACAACAAGCTGGTAATTATCTTAATTATTGTGAGTTCGTTTGGTTT
Organism: Morus notabilis; assembly: GCF_000414095.1. Classification (NCBI taxonomy): domain Eukaryota; kingdom Viridiplantae; phylum Streptophyta; class Magnoliopsida; order Rosales; family Moraceae; genus Morus; species Morus notabilis. The sequence goes on along the minus strand of NW_010359246.1, from coordinate 387,622 downwards.
ATAGTTCAAACCAATGACTTTAATTTTAACTTTTAAAATTAAAATTTTTTATGAGAGAAAAACAATGTAATAAAATTAAGAATCATAATTTAAACAATGCAAAATTCTTAAAATAAATGCACCATGTGGTTGAAGTTGCAATAAATTCAGGCTATATTTTCAGTGTTGAGATGAGATAGGTATGGAGTTTGAATCTCCTTCTATAATTTTAAAAATAAAAAAATATCAATCAGTGCATGAATGTAATGTTAATATTATGTGGGATTTTGATGTAATTTCTGGAGATCCACAAAAATAGAGTAGGTCAAGGCGTATATTGGTAAATATGTTGACTTGTGGAGATGTAGGGTCCGTTTGGATTGGCTTTTTTTATGCTGGTTTTGATTTATTTATTCCAAAAGCAGTTTTTTGGTCAGTTTGGATGGACCTATCAAATTGACTTTTGGCTTTTATAAGCGCTAATGGAACAAGCTAGGTTAAAAGTGCTTATGAAAAGCCCAATAATTTTTTTTTTATTTACATTTTTAACCTTTCATCTCGGAATAACAAATTTAAAATGTCATTCATATCCCTTATTATATTGACGTTTCATCTGGCAAAATACATCTTATATTTTAGGGAGACAGAGAGAAATAGATAAAGGCTTGAGATGAATTAAAATTAATAGGCCAATAGTTTACATAAGTTAATAAATATGTCAAATTACTGTTTTCGTCTATAATTAGTCTGGTTATGAACCATAACTTGACAAGTTATTGTCCATAATTATCCATAACTTGTCTGGTTATGAACTATAATTTGACAAGTTTATCCATAACTTATCTGGTTATGAACCATAACTTGACAAGTTATGACCTATTAATTTCTATAACTAAAAATTGACCTATATACTTTCTTAAGCTTTTCATATTGGCATATTTTCTACTATTCTCCATTAGTCCACTCCCCTCTTGTAGAATGCTCTGCTTGGGAAATTTCTTGTGGCTTGTTCACGACTTTATTTTTATTGTTTTTTTTTTTTTTTTGCAAGAAATATTACAAAAAAGTTCTATTGGTGTCATGAAGTGAATTTTTACTAAAAAAAAAAAAGAGAAAATAACCCAAATGAGGGCATAATAGACATTGTCACAAGAATAAGTGTTTTCAACTTGTTTATCCAAATAATTTTAAAAGTTCTTCTGGATTTAAAAAGTATTTTTTCATGTACTATTCAAACAATCATAGAAAAGTTTTGACTCGTATTTCTCTTCTTTTACTGCTTAAAATACAAACACAAATTCTCCTAAACGGGCTTGTAATCTGTCTCTAGATGCTTTTGTCAACACCAATCTTTTGTCCATGGTCCGCTAGAAGGAATGAAATAAATAATAATAATAATAATAAATTGTTTTGAGACAATGATATTGTTAAAAAGCTCTCAGAAACAGTTACATATAACTTTTTTATTACAGTAAAAAATTCTCACATAAAGTCACATCTCAACTCAAATTAAAAACTCAAATTAGCGAACTAAACAAAGATACTCATACACGTAGATGTGTTGATATTGCTGAACTTAGCCACGTCAAGAATCTTACGCAACAACTAGGAGTAAAATATGTTCAACTTCTTATTCGTCTTTTTGTCCAAAGAAGATAATAAATCTTAGGATCCTTCTATGTTAAGACCTCAACAGTTATTTCTAACATTTTAATCGGGTTAAAATCACATTAAATAAATAATGTCTTATTGAGGTCTGACAAATAAAAATGTAAACTTATACATAGAGTTAATTGTTTCAGAACTTACCATAGAAATCTCTTTTTACATTCTAGTTCTTGAAATGAAAGTATGAAAACTACGAAGCTACTGGATTTGAGTTTTCTTTAGGATAAGACGGTCGCTCAATGGGGTATTACTATATGACACTTTCCACATACGTTACAATGATACCTTGGACCACCTTTGGATTTCTCTTATCAAACGGTTGTTCTACGTTTTGCCCCGACACGGGAATACAAAAAAGAAAAACAAAGGGGAAAAAGAGAGAATTTCTGCGAGAATCGATATATTTTTTTTGGAATTTGAGTGGAGCAGAAAGTAGGCCCTTTGATTACACCCTCAATCACCTTCCCACAAGTTTTAAATACTTAAAAAGAGTAATGTTGCGCAACTCCAAGTTTATGTTTAGCCTATTGGGTCATATATATCTTAAATTTTCTTCCACAATATTTTGTTTAAAGTTACTAATAATTATGTTAATTTTAATATGATCATCACACGAAAAGACATTAAAATTGCCGCCAAAAAAAAAATCCAATTCTTTCTAAATTGTTTCATAACTAAGGACTGCAAACCGGATCAAAAACATAATTCGGAATTCGCTTATATATGCACGACTTGTCTTGTTCTCCTGTGTGTTGTCAGGATTGCAAGACTTTTCAATTAATTGAGATTTCTATGAAAGAAAAAAAAAAAAAAAACACTTAAGTTTATCACATAAAAGAAACTATTCCACTTCAAGCCCTGATTACATTTTATAGACCTCATTCGACATTTGTTGAAATAACCATCCAAGATTACAAAGAGGCAAAGGTGGGGTATGCTCTAAAAGAGCTCAACATGCTTCAACCAAAAAAAAAAAAAAAAAAAAAAACCCTGAGTGTCAAAGGGCATGTTCTTTTATCTAAAAAACTTAAAAAAAGACAACTCGAGTTTTAACTTTATTCAAGTTCACGTTCTTTTAAATTTCAACTTTATTCAACTTTACTCAACTTGATTCAAGTTACAACTTCAACTCAAGTTATAACTCAAATTCAACTTAAAAACTACACTCAAATTACACTCCAAAAGAACAACCCCAAAATTATTAGCCTAACACGGTTCTTTGATAATTATTAAGCCTAGGAACCTAATCTAACCTAGTCTGATCAATACTTGTCATTAGGGGACCCCTTGGAAATGTGGGCATGCATATTAAAGAATCCGTTTAGTTTATGGGTTAAAACCATTTTTTATTTACGTGTATTTTTTATGAGAGAAAATATTATAGCGAACTATGAACCATGATTCGAATTAGAGAATGAATCCTCCAACCAAACGGGCTATAAGTTACGTCAGAGTTTCTCTATCATATTTTGAAAAAATAAACTACTTACAAATATTTTATTTTTAATTGTTAAATTTATATTAAAAATGATTTATTTTTGTATGCGTTTTTAATATGATGTGAATTTAATCAGATTTAACAATTAGAAACTAATACTAAAATAAAGAGGTTCAATAAAAAAAAAAACTCATTATGTCACACGCAAGATGATATAAATGTGCTCCAACCATAATTTATGTGCTGGTTGAATACATCTTACATCAGCAACGAGATGACTGTTGTGTGGAGCACACCATTTTATGCTCTATGGTGACTGTTGAACGGTAAAAACAAAGAAAAGAAAGGAGAATGTGAGGGTGGTTTCGTGAATAACAACCCACACAATTACAAAAGCACGAACCCACTCACAGATTGTCAACGCCATCAGAAGTGGGGAGTGCATGGCCCTCTTAATCTTGTCTGGCACCATGCGACGAGAGAGGAATCATAAAGGACTAGGGAAGTACACAAATAGAACGTAGCCAAGAAAAAAAAAAAAAACACGAAGAGGGCAAGAGAGAGAAAGGAAAGAAAGAAAGGTAGGGTCAAAAAAACAAAAGGAAACCAAAGCCAATACAAGTTTAAATTGTTAGATGTTTATTAAGTTACATGTAAGTGTTATATTTTTCTTAATTTGATAGGACTCTAGAATAATCTCATGGTAAAAAGAAAATATTCAAGTATGTGGTGAATGGTGATTAAAAACGAGAAAAAACTTTAAAAGACGAGAGAAGGAGGTATATTTTTTGAGAGTTTCTTTAGTAGGGTTAATTTTTTACTATTAAATCTGATTAAAATCACATCAGATTAAAAAAGTATGAAGATCATATAATTTTTTATATAAATCTGACAGTTGAAAATTATTAACGGTAAAATTCCACCCACAATCAAAAAACAAGATTTTCAAAGTAAGACTTAGTTAACACAGATCAAACAAGGAAAATACTAAAAGCGGAACAATTGCAAGCAAGAGAAACGAGGAAAATATGAATTTTATTGAAGAACTTCGAATAACACTTAAATTTTTACACTCTTTAAGTACAAATTGACAGTAGTTCATTTTTTTTTAGGATCTATCAGAGAAACTGCCACATTTATTCTTTTTTTTTTTTTCCGCGTTTCTTCTTATATTTCTTTTTCATTAAATTTAACAACTTTAAATTTAATCTTATTAAATTTAATAACTTTGAATTTAATCTCATTAAACTCAACAATTTGGCGCATTTAATTAATTTAATTTACTAAAATAATTTTAGAATTAAAACATATAATTAATGCGCATGATGCATGTCATACATATAGATTAGGTAGGCACTTTTATCCTAGATGGCATGTTAGATGCATGACAATACAATTATTATCAAACATAATAAATAAATAAATAACATGCAAGCGAAATGGAAAAATTTGGCCGGATTTCATGGACCTAAGAATTACAACCCCAAAATAATAATAAAAATAAAATTACATCAAAAATAGGTCTTCTTGTAATTCTTCATCTTCAAATATTCTCCATCTTGATGTCTCCTTTCTACTAGATAAAAAAAAAATATATATATAGTTTTTGGGCCTCTTATTGGGATCTGGGCTGGCTGGAAAAGCCAGCCCAGAACCTATTAGTCTCTGCCTCATTACTGAGGCAGAGTAGGCCCATTTATGGGCTTGGGCCTTTCCACCTTATGGTGCAAAGGCCATCATCTGTGACTGCACCTTAAGGTGCAGTCCTTTGTAGTAGCTTCAATACTGCTGCAGAGCTGCCATGGTCGACCTTCGGCCATGGTAGCTGCCCTTCGCCGGCGACTGTCGTCGGAGACTGTCACCGGCGACCGTACGGTCACTGGAAAACTTTTTTTTTTTATAGTTTGAAACTTTTCCAAAAAACAAATAGTTGAAACTCTTCCATGATGATCCTCTTGCGTTAGGAGAATAATAAATTACATATTGATTTTTATTTTACAATTGATCTAATCAAAATAAAATAGCAAAAACTAATTCCATGGAACCGGAAAAATTTACGACTAATCCATTAGCATAAAACATAACCATGACACAATAATTATACATCATATGCAAAAGTGCCTACCCTTTAAACATCTAAGAATTACCACATAATTTAAACGTTAAATTAGCATGAAATAAAGACCGCTCTGATACCAATTGTTGGTTTCTCAAATCGGATTTTCAAAAAAAATTGTGCAGAAGCATGACATCGATCGAATCACATAAATCAAAATTTAATGCGATCACTATTTCATGTTAATTTAACTACACAGATATTAAAGAAAGGAATGAGGATTTGACCGTCGTTCGATTAAGACGTAAATCTTGAACTCCTCCAACACCGTCTTGAGCTCTTAAATTCCAAGAACACCACGGTTCTTTCTCAATGTATCTCCGGATTAACATGAACTCGAACGTGTGGGCGTTCTAATGGGTTTCTCAACACATGAGATGGATGAATAAGGAGGCCACCTATAGTTATCACTCACTTTTCTCAAAAGTATGTGATAGCACTCTGGAAATTTTCCTTTTTGGTTTTTATTTTTGTTCTCCCGTTTTTCACCCTTTCTCTTCTCTGGAAAAAATCCTATTAATCCACCTTCAGGATTAAAAATAGTTCACACCAAGGAACTCCTTCCTCTATATCTGTGACCTTTTCCTCATAGGGAGGAAACATGCAACAGCACGTTTCCTCCCCCTTCCATCTCTTTTTTTTTTTTTTTTGAGGAAAC